>NW_006922480.1:120660-127119 GCF_000298275.1 Orycteropus afer afer | reverse complement strand
TTGCCTAAGAAGAATTTAAAAGAGGACAAAAAAATGATCTTTTGAAAGAATTTGACTGAACACGGTAATGACTAAATCTATGGGGATACAAATGACAACCTGTGTATTTTTAAATCTCTGTGTAAGTTTTATATATGATATATTCTATGTATAAGTATGTATAAAATAATAATGACATAATGTGTAAGTATTTAATATACCTAAATGTGGGTATACATATATAACCAAAGAGCTGATTACCTGGTCTGGTATAGTATTTGATCCATTGTATAAGTTCTTCTTGAGGCAAATTATTAAATTCTCCTATTATGCTCCATTGATTATGGAGATTTATACAACCTTGTATTGACATTACAGTTAGAATGCCAAAGATAACATTCTCAAAACGAACTCTGCTGAAAAGCCAGCCAAAGAGCTGAAATGAAAGAAATTATTTATTGATAACTCATTTATAAACCATTTCTTTTTAATCTCAGGAGAACTCTATAGGGTCAATAACAAATCAACTCACTACTTAAACTAAAATAGACTACCATTTGATAATATCATAAAATTAATATGTAGAACTATCGTTATTTATCATTTCAGAACAACAAATATTTTGGTAATGCAAGGTCCAGTTACAATTAGAGCTTTCTCTCTTCAAAAGAATTAAGAAAGAAATATCTGATCTCTCAAGTGCTGATTTACTGCCATGGATTAAGATTGGTAAAGAGCAATTTTGAAGCACTTTAGAATAAAATCCTTTAACATCTGGTTGCCTTTTATGGGCATATGGAACAAGAAGGGGAAATCCCACTGGACTGACATATATGTTCCTTTCAAGAAAAGTCCTTGTGCTATCCTAAGAAGATAGACTCATAATCAAAACTAAATAAGGTGTTTCTAGAAGTATCTCGATCCCAATATTCTAGCTACTTTGTCAAGCTCTTCTATATATGAAGATGCACTAAAGGAACCCCAAGACTGATGACTTCTAGGTATTCACTGAGCCAAACAGGACAATGCTAGAGATTCACTATATCTCCTCTGGTATTAAAGAGCACTTCAGGATAGTTTTGATGGGCTAGGCAACTTGCACAGACCTGAACTCCAAATGATTATGTTTATGGATAGGATAGTAACAGTGGAGAAAGTGTGGCTCATCACTCATCATAGAAATTGCAGTTAAAATCTATGAATGAATTTCAAAGCTACCTGTGGTTGTTTTTCTTACTCTATAGTGGATCATGAACTAAAATTAAAATCACTTCAGTTATTTAAATAAAAATACTCAGTGTTTTTATATTTTAGATTACTCAGCAAAGCCTTGGTATCTACACTATAGTTGTAGCTGTATGAGAATGGATACCTTACCCGTCGAGAGCAAATCAAGGAAGCCATAATACACATGTGAGGTGTCAAAAACATCTTCAGCTTCATAATTAAAATGGCAAGGGCAGTAAATGCTACCAACTGCAAAGTGTGAAAAACCAGCTGTAAAACACAAATAAAACAAAATGACATTTTCACTTAATATATTTAAAAATAATAAAATAAAATGCAGTAAGTTGAAACTATTATTCATTAGGACAAGGATCTTTTCACTTGGTAATGAGTATATTAATGTTTATTAATTCATTCAATAAGGATTTATCAAATGCCTACTATATGCCAGGTACTGTTCTGTGTGTGTCTGAGCAAAGATTTCAAACTTTTCTAACACATATATTCATAAAATATCAACTAATTCCTCACTAAAAAAATGAATAAAGAATTCAGAAAATAATTCATTCAATAGAAAGTGGCAACTAAAGATTCATATTCTGGCTAATATCCAAATAAATTAAATGTTAAAGACAATTAAGTATTTTCATTTGTCGAACTGACAAATAATAAATTAATAGTGTTAGAGAGCATGCAGTGAGATAAACATTTAAATAATAGATTTGTACCCTACTTTAGCAATCTTTATCAAGACTCTAGAAAATAGTCACATCTTTTATTTATTAACTCCTGTTCTAGGAATTTAGCATAAAGGAATAATCAAAGCATAAAGATAGTACTACAAAGATGAGCACTACAGTGACTTTAAAAGAATATATATATATTACTGTGTTTTTGATGAAAGTGTACACAGCAAATTAGGTTCCCATATAACAATTTCTATATGTATTGTTCAGTGACATTGGTTACATTTTTCCCAATGTGTCAATATTCTCATTATTTCTATTCTGGTTGTTCCATTCTCATTAACCTAGCTTTCCTGCCCACCCCCACCCCCCTTTACCTTCTCATCTTTGTTTTAGGGTAAATGTTGACCATTTGGTCTCATATAGATATATTTTTTTTAAAGGTGCAAAGTATTCACTGATGATATTGTTTATTTTATGAGCCAATCTGTTTTTTTACTGAAAGGTGATCTCTGAGAGTGGTTTCAGGTCATAGTTTAATGGGTTGGATAGAGACTGGTGGAACCCCCAAGATTATGGCCCTTCAGACCTGGAACTAAACTCATTCCCACAGCTTCATTTCCAGTCAAACAACAGACATGTCTACAAGGTAAACAATAACTCTAGGGAAGCACATACTCCTTAGAACAATCAACCATTCGTTATCAAAAGGGCAACAGGAAGAGTTAGAGAAGGAAGAAGAGAAATGAGGAAGACAGGGAGGAAGTGGGAGGAGTGATGTTATATTGACGGAGTTGCAATCACTGACATGAAACAAAATTTATGTTAATTGCTGAATAGAAAATTGTTTAGTTCTATAAGATGTCACCCAAACCACAACAAAAAGTTTAAGTAAATAAATAAAGGATAGCTCTGGGTGGTAGACATGGCATTTCTCTAGTCTCTACCAGTTCAGTAAGTTGGGGCTTGCTTATGAATTTGAGTTTCATTCTGCATTATTCTCCCATTCTATCCAGGGCTATCTATTGCGTCCCTGGTCAAAATGGTCAGTAGTGGTTGCCAGACACCATCTAGTTCTATTGGTCGGTGGATAGATGGAGCCTTGGCTACTGTAGGCTAGTTTCTTCTCTCTCTCTCTTTAAACATTTTATTGTGGTTTGGGTGAAAGTTCACAGAGCAAATTAGTTTTCCATTCAACAACTCATACACATTTTGTTTCATGACACTCATTGCAATCCCCACAATGTAACAGTACTCTTCCCACTTAATCCTTGTTTCCTATCCCTTCCTGCCTCTGAGCTTCATCCCTAGGCAAATGTTGACCTTTTGATTTCGTATGGTTGATTGTTCTAAGAAGTGTATAGCTCCCTGGTGTTATTAGTCACCTTATAGGCTTGTCTCTTATTTGTCTGCAAGTTAAGCCATGGTGGTCAATCAGTTCCAGGACTGAAGGGTGGCTAAGGGGCATAGTCTTGGGAGTTCCACCAGTATCTATCTGACCAGAAAGCCTGGTCTTTTTTCATGATTTTGAATTTTTTTTCCACAATTTTCTCCCGCTCTATCTAGGACCGTCCATTGTGATCCATTTCAGAGCATTCAGCAGAGGTAACCTGGCACCTTCTGGTACTTCTGGTCTCAAGGTCTTGAAGGTTTAGGTTCATGTGGTCCATTAGTCCTTTGGACTAATTGTTTCCATGAGTCAGTGATTTTCTTCGCTTCTCTTTAATTTGGATGAGGAGAGACCAATAGTTGCACCTTAGATGGATGCCCACAAGCTTTTAAGACAGCAGTCACTACTCACCTAAATAGAATATAGAACATTGTCTTTGTGGACTATATTATTCCAGTTGACCCTGATGTCCCCTGAGACTATAGTTCTGAGTTCCCAGGCCAAATAACACAAAAGGTGTTTGGTTATGGTTAAAAAGTTGTCATAACTTTGCCTCCTGTATGCTCTAGTATGTACATGGATATATTTGCAGCCCATATAAATTGTTATTGCTGTTGGATGCTGTTGAGTAGGCTCTGACCCATAGCAACCTTATGTACAACAGAGCAAAACACTGTCTGTTCCTGTGCTCTCCTCACTATCTGTGCTGTGCTTGCTCCCATCCTTGCAGCCACTGTGTTAATCCATTTTGTTAAGGGTCTTCCTCTTTAAATATGTATAAATACATATGTAGAAATATCCTCTGCCACATCTATATATATTCATAAGGGTAGCCCCATTCACCTTTCAACACCTATTCACCTTATGTGTCTATCAATGTTGCTGTTGTTATGTGTCAAGTCACTGTTATTACTGTTCCTGCAGGATTTTGTATGTAGTTGTATTTACCTGTGTTACCTTTAACTCTCATGTTCCTCCTGGTATCTTCCTTTGCCTTGATCATTTTATGTTGAACTCCCATTTATTGTATATAGCTCTCCCTTTTACCCAAATTAATGTGTCTACCTTCTAGTTAGTGATTTACACTCTCACCCCCAGTAACCTTCAAAGAATGTTTCTTTCTGTATGTATACCTTCTCTTGACTTTTTATGATAGTCATCTCATACAATATTTGTCCTTTTGTGATTGTCTTATTTCACTCAGCATAATGTCCTCCAGGTTCATCCATGTATTGAGATTTTTCATAGAGTCATCTTTATTTTTAACATTTCATAGTATTCCATTGTGTGTATGTGCTATAGTTTGTCCATTTCTCCATTGATGGACACTTAAATCATTTCAATTTTTTGCTATTATGAATAATGCTGCAACAAAGTTGGGTGTGCATTTATCTTTTAATGTCTTATTTCTCTAAGATCTATCCCTAGTAGTGAGGTTGCTGTATCATATGGTATTTCTATCTCTAACTTCTTAAAGAAACACCATACCACTTTCCAAAGTGGTTGTACCATTTTACAGTCCCACCAGCAGTGTACGAGAGTTCTAGTCTCCCCACTCCCTCACCAGCATTTGTTGTTTTCTGTTTTTTTGAACGTTGTCATTAATGCTGGGGTGAGATGATATCTCACTGTTGTTTTGATTTGCATCTCTCTCATGTCTAATGATCATGAGCATATCTTCATATATCTCTTGACTGCCTGAATGTCTTTGGTGAAATGACTGTTCATGTCCCCAGACCATTTTTTCATTGGATTTTGAGGTGTTGAAGTTCCTGTAAATTTTAGAGATCAGTTCCTTCTCTGATATGTCATTGCCATTGTTTTCATATTCTGTGAGTTCTTTTTCTTTTTCTTTTTAGGATATTCCAGTCATATAGTTTGTCTTCTGCTTGTGCATTTTTTTTATTATGTTTGATAGCATATTTATGTCATATATTATGGCACCTAAGTTGATCTCTTTGATGATTTTTATAGTTTTAGATTTTATATTTAGGTCTTTGATCCATCTTGAGTTAGTTTTTGTATGTGGTGAGAGATAAGAATCCTGTTTAATTTTTCTGCCAATGGATATCCAGTTTTGCCAACACCATTTGTTAAAGAGACTAGCCTTTTATCAAAGATCAGCTGTGTGTAAGTGGACGGACTTTGTTCTTCTTTAGTAGTGCTTTGGCTTATCCAGGGTCTTTTTACTTTCTATATAAAGCTTATATAGACTAGTTTTTCCATCTGTCTAAAGAATGATGATGCAATCTGTAGATTGCTTTGGGCAGTATTGACATTTCCACAATGATATGTCTTCCTATCCATGAGCATCAACATGGTATTCTCTTCTATTTTGTTTCTTAGTAGTGTTTTATAGTTTTCTTTGTATAAGTCTTTTGTTTTAATCTATGGCTAAATTTATTCCTAAATACTTTATCTTTTGGATGGCTATTGAAAATGGAAAAAGGAGCTCTAGTGGTGTAGAAGCTAAGGCATTCGGCTGCTAACCCAAAGGTTGGTGGCTCTAACCCACTAGCCACTCCAGAGGAGAAAGATGAGGCAGTCTGCTTCCATAAAAATTTACAGCCTTGGAAACTCTATGAGGTCATTCTACTCTGTCCTAAAGGGTCTTTAGGAGTTGGAATCACCTCGATGACAGTGGGTATTTGTTTTGTTTTTATTGTAAATGGTATTATTTCCCTGATTTCCTTTTTCAGAGTTCTGTTTCTTAATGAGGAGGAATCGGTCTGATTTGTGTATGTTGACCTCACTTCTTTCCCAAGTCCTTCTATTAGTTCCAGTAGTTATCTTGTTGATTCTCTGAGATTTTCAATGTACAGGATCATAACATCTACAAATAGCAATTGTTTTACTTCTTCTTTGCCAGTTTGGATGCCAATTTCCCTTTCTTGCCTTATTGCTCTGGTTATGATTTCCAACATAATATTGAATAGGAGTGGTGATAAAGGGCATCCTGTCTGGTTCCCATTTACAAGGGGAATGCTTTCAGTCTCTCTCCATTGAGTCTAATGTTGATCATTGGGTTTATACGTATACTTTTAATTTTGTTGAGGAATTTCCCTTCTACTCTTATTTTGTTGAGCATTATCAGGAGTGGGTCTTGGATTTTGTCAAATGCATTTTCCCTTTCGATTGATATGATATGTGATCCTATTTCTTTGTCTTATTTATGTG
>NW_006922480.1:109439-120310 GCF_000298275.1 Orycteropus afer afer | reverse complement strand
TTTTTTTTTTTTTTGTGATACTTCTGTTCAAATTTTCTACCTCAGATTGTGTATGTTTGGGTAGGTAGTGTGTTCCTAAAACTTTGTCCATTTCTTCCGGGTTTTCAAATTTGTTGGAGTACAGCTCTTCATAGTATTCTGTTATACTTTTTATTTGACTAAGTTCTGTTGTGATATCATCAGTTTCATTTCTTATTTATGTTATTTGCATCTTCTTTTTTCTTTTAATTTGCCAGTGGTGTGTCAACTTTATTAATCCTTTCAAAGAAACTATTCCTAGTTTTGTTGATTCTTTCTCTTGTTTTTCTGTATGTTTTCTTTCTGCTTGAATCTTTATTAATTTTTTTTTTTTTCCTGAGGACTGTAGAGATTTTTTGCTGTTCTTTTTTTAATTGTTGGCGATGCTGGGTTCAGGTATTAATTGGTTCTTTCTTCTTTTTTGATGTCTGTATACATTTCTATAGTCCTCTAAGCACTGCTTTTGCTGTGTCCCAAAGATTTTAGTATGTTGTATTGTCATTCTTGCTTGATTCAAGTAAGTTTTAAATTTCATTCATTATTTCTCTTATATAACCCAGTAGTTTTTAAGCAGGGTGCTATTCAGTTTCCATGTGTTTTATCTGATATTCCTTTTGTTGATTTCTGATTGATCTGAGGACTTGCTATTTTAAATTTTATTTAGGCTTCGTTTGTGGCATAATATATGATCTATTCTGGAGAATGTTCTGTGTGTACTGGAGAAGAATGCATATTGTGCTGTTGTTGAATAGGTTCTTCTGCATATGTCTATGAGGCCAAGTTGGTCACTTGTGTTTGATGCTTCTGTATCTTTGTTGAGTTTCTTTCTAATTGTTTTGTCCTTCATTGAAAGTCATATATTAGTCTTCTACTATTACTGTGGAGTTGTCTATTATTATTTGAAGTTCTGCTAAAGTTTGATTTATACATAGTGGTGATTTTTCTTTGGGTGTGCTGGATCATGTTTTCTTATCCATTCTGCTAGTCTCTGTTTCTTAACTTGTGCATTTAATCCATTTACAGTCAGTGCAATTATCAATAAGTATGAATTTACTGCAGTGATTTTGCTTTGCTTGTGTGTGCATCTGTGTTGGGCTGATGATATCTTTGTTCCATATATTTTTCTGCCTGTAGTTCATTTTGTTCATGTATTTTCTTACATTTCCTTCATGGTTGTTGTTTTAGTGATGGTGTAGTGGTTAAGCATTTGGCTGCTAACCAAAAAGTCAGTGGTTTGAACCACCAGTTACTCAAGAGAAGATGAGGCAGTCTGTTTCCATCAAGATTTATAGCTTTGGAAACCCAGTGGAGGTCACTATGAATTGTAATCAACTTGATGGCAGTGAATATCTTTATGATTTTCTTCTTTTTTATTTTGGTTAGACCATTTATTGATTTTCTTAGATGTTATGCTGTAATTTATTATTTTCTTCCTACATATAAAACAATTCATTCTATCTTGATATCATCTTGACTTCCTCTCCATTTGGAAGTTCTGTAATTAGACCATTAATTCCCTTTTTTGTGTTTTTATATCTTTGGTTCCCTATCTTCAGTATTGTAAATTTATTTTATTTCTGATACTTCTATATGTGGGTTGATTTCTGGGTTATGTCGTTGTGTGTCTTAATCTCAGGTTGTTGTCTGCTTCTGTTCATTCTCTGTCCAAAGGACATCCTTTAGCATTTCTTGTAAGTTTGATCTGGTTTTTACCAATTCCCTTAATTTCTTTTATCTGGAAATGTCCTAATTTCATCATTGTATTTGAAGGACAATTTTGCTGGATATATAATTCTTGGTGCATTTCTTTTTTCTTTTCACAGTCCTTGATATGTCACTCCATTGTCTTCTTGCCTGCATGGTTTCTGCCAGGAAATCAGAAACTAGAATTACTGGTACACCTTTGTAAGTAACTTTTTGTTTTACCTGAGCTGCTCTCAGGATTCTTTCTTTGTCTTTGTTTTTGAAAATTTGATTATGCTATGTCCCGTTTGGAGCTCTGGTAGCATAGTGGCTAAAGCACTTGACTGCTAACCAGAAAGCTGGCGGTTCAAACCCACCAGCCCCTCCTTGGAAGGAAGGTTGGGCAATCCTACTTCCATAGTGATACTGCCTCAGAAACCCAAGGAGGGGTCGCTATGAGTTGGGGCTGACTTGATGGCACATAACAACAACAACAACATGTCCTGGTTATTTTCTTTTTGAGTTGGACCTATTTGAGGTTCATGGAGTTTCTTGAATGTATATCTTCTTGTCTTTCAGGATATTAGGGGAGTTTTGTTCCAAAAAATCTTCCACAATTTTCTTGGCGCCTTTTTTGTCTCTATCAGTTCTGGAATTACAATTACATGTAAGTTACTCCTTTTGATGGTGTCTCACATAATTCTTAGGCTTTCTTCATTTTTTAAAATTCTTTTTTCTGATTGTTTCTCTAACCAATTAGTATTAAGAGATTTTTCTTCAATTTTGCTAGCCCTGTCATCCATTTATTCAATTCTACTCTTTTTAATTATCTATTTATTTCCAATGCATCACTTATTTCTAAAATTTTAGTGTTGGTGTTCTAGATTTCTATTTGCTCTGTTTGTATGGTTTCTAACTTTCCTTTTATTTAGTCAGTTTGTGTTTGCACTGCTTTCCTGAATTTTTCTAAAATGTTGTCTAAGTTTTTCTTGATTTTTTCTATTCTTTCTTTGGTCTCTTTCTTAAATTTGTTGAAGTGTCCTAAATAGAATTCTTTTTAATTCTTTATCAGGTAGTTCTAATACTATTTATTCCCCTAGAAGACTTTTTGGCCCTGCATTATGGTCCTTGCTTGAGCCATCTTGTCCTGTTTTTTTTTTTTGGTGTGTGTGTGTGTATGTGATTTGAAATTGTCTGTAGCTGCCAAGACATTATGATGCTATTATAGTTATTTGTTGATTTTATGTTAGTTTGCTTCACTTTGATATTATTGTTCTCTTTTGTTATAACATATCCTGGCAATGGGGCAGATGTGTTACCCTTAACATTATTTGGAAAGCACTGGAATGCTCACCACCTGTTTATGGGAAGATTTGGTAGTGAGTGGGAGTGTGGTCATCAGTCTGTTCACTGGCCACATAGAGCAGCTGAAGGCAGACTATGTGGTTGTTGGTCACCATTGGTGTTGGAGTGGGTGTTGGTACTCTCCCAGGGAGTAAGGTGGCAGATATAGCAGATA
Organism: Orycteropus afer afer; assembly: GCF_000298275.1. NCBI lineage: Eukaryota > Metazoa > Chordata > Mammalia > Tubulidentata > Orycteropodidae > Orycteropus > Orycteropus afer. The sequence continues at coordinate 117,090 of NW_006922480.1, read as the reverse complement.
TGGCTGCATAGGGTCGCTGATTCTCAACTTATGGCAGAAAAAAGAGGGCAGGGGAAGAGAAGAGAATGAGGGGGAAAAAAGAAGAAGAAAGGGATGGGTAGAGGGAAGAAAGAAAAAGAGAAACAGAAAAAAAAAAAAAAAAAAGAGTAGTACAACACTGGCAGAAGTGTTAGCTGCCAAACATGGCTGCAGTGAGAGCATGGCACCCATTCTGTGGTAGCATGTGCCACTGACTGTGGAGATGGTTGTGGCAAGCACTGACAACTGTGATAATGGTTAATGAATGGTGCCCACTCTGCAGGAGCATGCACTGCCAACCATGGAGACAACAGGGCTGAGCAATGCAAAGAGTGGAGACAGTGGAGGTGCAGTACCTTCTGCATTTAAAGCACCTTTTTGAATAGTAAAAATAGAAAATCTGTGTGCCCAATAAAGAGCAAAAGTAATTAAATTATAGCTTTCCACTGGCATATAGCTGAGAAAAATAGATCATATATTGGAAGATCATTTGATGTCATAGAAAAGTGTTCAAGGTATAAAACTCTATCTATCAACAATGGTATCAGTTCTGTGGATACACACACACACACACACACACAAACACAGGGAAAACAGGGAATGTAAGACAATATACCTAAAAGTTAACAGAGGTCACTTCTGAATGAAGATTTTTCTGCATTTTCCAAATTTTTAAACAAGTTAATTTTATTATCAGAAATAAATTAAAAAAAAAATATTCTAAGAATTATTGTAATTGGTTTTTCCCAAAATATGTTATGTAACTTAGTCAACATCATAGTAAATGGTAGAACTAGGATCTGAATCCAGCTCCTGGATTCAGCTCCTGAATCTATGCCTTTATAATCATTACACTATAATTTCCTTTCCAACACATCATAGTCTCTATTAGGCTATTAATATGAAGTATATTGTTGTTGCTATGTGCCGTCAAGTCGGACCCAACTCATAGCGACCCCTCCTTGGATTTCCGAGGCAGTATCACTACAGAAGTAGGATTGCCCAACCTTCCTTCCTAGGAGGGCTGGTGGGTTTGAACCGCCAGCCTTCTGGTTAGCAGTCAAGTGCCTTAGGCACTATGCTACCAGAGCTCCTATGAAGTATATAGACCATAAAAATATATAGCTCATTCAGTTTCTCAAAAGAAATCATTCTCCCCCTAAATTATATATCACTTAACTCCTTCAATAGGATATTTCCATATTGGTTAAGATGCCTTCAGCAGTATGTCATAGGAAACCCTTTGGCTATAACTAATAGAAAATGTTTTTTGCAATACAAAACAAAAACTCAAGTGACTTATAACAGAGGATCAAATATAAACTGATCAAATAATAAAAGCTGTAGAGATTAGAGCGAAAAGTGAAGACATATGAAAATGACCATCAGGGACAAAACGATGAATGGGTCCAAAGGGTCAAGAGTGAATACTCTCAATGGTATGTAGCCCATCCCCTTTTGGCTCTAGTTCCTTATAGAAATGGTGGCATTCTGACAAAAATATTTTTCATAACTTTTTCTCTTCATTTTCTTTCTTATAAATTACTAAGTACTCCTTCACCAGTTTCTAAATCCATAAAATGCAAAAATTGGTCAAAAGTTACTAATTTTATGGAATACGTGAAACCAGATAAATACATTAAGTTATGAGGAAAAATCACAACAGAATTCTAAATTTAACCTTACACCTTTAATAATCATGCCAGTTACCCAGCCATAGTAACCCAGGGCTTTGTTTAAATCAAGTTGTCCCTGATTCAGAGGATTAGTAGAAGTCAAGCAAACTAGAATTCACACCTCAGTGATAAAATTATACTAATGAACCCTCATCCAATCATGAAACAAACTGGAATTTATAGTTTTTCACTATTATATCACATCCAAAAAATGAATAGCACCATCTAAGTTTTATTCCTTCCATACCATTATGCTTAAAGTGAAAACAGGTCTTATCTCCTAAACCATATAAGAAGAAAGATTTATCAGATGACAGTCAAAAGTGGGAGCTGGATAAGAAGCCAGTGCACTAAACTGAAATTTTTATCATTCCCTTTCATAAAATCTACTGGTTTTAGAAATTTAAATCTCTAAACTTGCTATACATCCAGTTTACCATTCTCTTTAGTCTGATAAGATGAAGAGATTTGCTATCACTATCCTCCTTTAAGTCTCCTTGGCTTGTACTTGGCCTTAAAGAAAAAAAAAAAAAAAACTGCTTTATTGCCAACAAATCTGAAATATGTGAAACTCAGATCTGATCATACTACCTTACTCACTGTCATTGAGTTGATTCTGACTCATATCAACCCTATCCAACAGAGGAGAACTTCCCAATAGGGTTTCCAAGGTTATAAATCTTTATGGAAACAGACTGCCTCATCTCTCTCCTACAGAGTGGCTGGTGGGTTTAAACTGCTGACCTTTGGGATTAGCAGCTGAATGCTTTAATCACTATGCTACTAGAGCCCCTTATTATCCCCTGCTTAATAAGAATGTCCAGAATGACCTCCAGATTCTTTGCATACATAGCCTCCATAGTCAGCATCTTGCTTTCTTTTTCAATCCCATCTTCTGCTATTTCTTATCTTTTGTAAATTATAATGTGTGCTAGTAAGTAAAGATAAGAAACAATTTTACTTATTAGTGCATTAGGTAGTAGTTAAGTGAGGCCATCATAGCATAGTAGAATGGTTAAAAGCATGCATTCTGCAGTTAGACTGCCTGAGCTCACATTCCTTAGTTCCACAGAGCTTTCCATCCTTAGACAAGTTACTTAATCTCTCTGTATCACAGTTTCTTCATATGTGAAATATAGACAATAATAGTCTCTACCTCAAGGGGTTGTAATAACACACACACACACACACACACATCACTCAGAAAAAAAAAAAAATGTCTGGCACAGATTAAGTAGTAAGTGTTGGCTAATACTTGAGAGCTCTGAAAATAGGCTGCTTGTGTTCAAATCCAAGCTTCACTACAAATTAGCTCTGAGACTTTAGGTAAGTCAATTGATTTCTCTAGGTCTCTATTTCTTGGCTGAGATGCTTTTGTTCTTCTTCTTAGACACAAAGCTAGACTACATTTCCCAGCTGCCCCAGCAGTTAGGTATGGCCATGTGGCTGAGCTCTGGCTGTGAGCAGAAAGTCATGTGTAGTCTTCCAGTCCTAGCCCTAACAGAACCTCCCATGCATGATCCTCCATGTTCCTTCTTCTTTGTTCAATTGATGCAGGCAAGCACATCAACCCTGGAAGCCACATGTGAAAGATGGCAAAGCCATAGCTGGAGAGAGTCTAGGTCTTTCAGTCATTGCTTATTAGAGAGCCACCTGCTCTAACAAGTCACTCCTGGATTGAAATTTATGTGAGCATAGAATTCAACTTTGCTACACTGAGTTGTCATTGAAATACAAGTGTTTATCTTTGTAACAGCTAGCATCACCTAATTAACATAACTTCCTTATTTGTAAAATGGGAATAATATGAAAATTAAATGATACAGTACAAGGCACATAGTAGCTATTCAAAAAACATTAACTATTATCATGAGCTATTCATACCAAGTTCAAATTCAGTTGTCCTCTTATACATTTTGCCTTTTCCTTAAGACCCATTTAAAGTTCCATCTCTTATGAAACTGAATTTTCAGCCCACACTGATCTTTCCCTTTCTTATATACAATAAGAAATAATTCCAAAATAATTCAGTATAGCACAATATTTATTTCATGACTTTTTCATAAAATTATACATACTTGAAGGCAGGGACAGTACTTTATACCATGACTTGCATCCTTTAACACGGCTAAGCTCATGACTGACTGACTACCAAGTCAGTGTGGTAGGATAAGTTCACCAGTGACAGGGCATACACATCTGATCTCATGGTATATAATTAATTAGCTCAGTGGGCTAGGACACTGTGAAAGCAAATGCTGTTATTGTTCAATAAATGAAAGAGTGAATGAATGAAGGCTGTGTAATTATATTTCATGGTCATATAAGCTTTCAAATTCTTATGACTATTCAAAACTGAGAAGAGATTAAAGAGTAAGAAGGATCAGCAGAAATTTATTACCAATGCCAAACAACTCAAGCATTACTGATGTTATTATATCAGCAGCAAGGTTATACTTTTGTGAATTATCCTTGAACTAGAATCTAATACACAAATCTATCAGAGATTAAAATAAAAGCTTTACCTCACCATTTTCAAGGAGCTGTTTTCTGCAATAAAACAGAAATACGCTCTATTTATTGAATGCCTTTTATAGTATAAGTATATAAAAATAAGTTTCATTTACTTGGTCTCAGACGTAAAAAATTGATTTTTTAAAATTGATTCTCTATAAACTTCTTAGGAGCATAAATAGAAAATAAAAAAGATTAGACAATACTACAAAAAATAACAGCAATTTTTAAAGTACAATTTAAAATCATCTTATTAACCTATTCTTTGGTTAAGGTAAAATAAGTTTTACTGATCCCTGGAGATTGTACCTCTGGAAAGATAAATGAATAAAAATGATTTTTATTAAATATCCAGCCTATGTATATAATATATTAGATAACCACTGTTGGACTTTTGAGCTATTTCATTTTTCACATTTATAAATAGCATGAACATCCTTGTACATAAAATTTTGTGAGCACACCCAAGTATTTCCTTAGGATAAATTTCTAGAAATTACTGGCTTGAGGCAGATACATAGTTTTAGTCTCCAAGAAAGCTGTGTCACTTTACTAAATCTTCATGGTACACCTACAGTGTTCTAGGCACTGTGCAGTGAACAGAGCACTGAGTAGAACAGACATAGGTCTCATCTTCATGAAGCTCCCATGAGATTCATATGAGAGTATGATACTGCCTATTTTATTGTTCCATTGAAGAGACTGGGTATTTCAGTTTTTAAAAGGCTATCTAGGATGCAAGGGCCTTCTAATATGGATTTTGAAGTTGGAGCAAGCAGTAAGACAATGTTCAAAGGAAGATCGGAGCATACACTGATCTGAGATTTTAAAAAGAGTGGCCATCAAGCCCTCTCAGAACCGAAGTGCAAATACTAAAGTCCTCTGCCTCCACTGTAGCAGGCGGGTTCAGGTTCCTTCAGAAATCTGCTAGTCACCACCAAACCGTGTAGTGAGGCCTTGAAGGTAAGTGATTGTTATTTAAAAAAAAAAAAACCTCACTGCTGTCAAGTTGATTCGACTCATAGTGACCCCTCCTTGGGTTTCCAAGTTGGTATCTCTAAGGATGTAGATTATTCCTTCTGAGGAGTGGCTGGTGGGTTTGAACCGCCAGCCTTATCATTAGCAGTCAAATGTCTTAGTCACTATGCCACCGAAGGTCCTAAGTAATTTTTATAATCACCAAGAACCTGACAAAAACTACTACTACAGATGAAGCTAGTAGTTAATTTAAAATGTGAATAATCAACTGAGTCGTAAGGCACAAATAGCATGAAAGCAAATGAGCAAATGAATTGACCTCACAGGAAACAAGAATTAATGCAAGAAACAAGAGTATTAAATGAAAATGTTAATTATGATCTTCAGAGAAGGTTGAAGGAATATTGCCTTCATACAATTAGAACAAGTTATAATTAGAAAGGAGTTTTCAGAAATTCTGAGAATAACATATTTGGCTATTTTAAAATGTCAAAAGAAGGCTGAATAGCATAATGATAAAATTCAGAAATTACCAGCTGAAAACTGGTAATACAAAGAATAAGTCATGGAATTCTCTGAGAAAATAGAGAAAAAAGAAATAGATACTATCAGATAAACATTAATAGAAGTTCCAAAAAGAGGATAAAGAGAAAGAACAGCAGAACAGCAATTGCCTGAGCTGAAAAAAGATTTGAGTGTTCAGATTCAAATGTTCCATGAATTAATAAATATATGAACGCACATGCGCACATGGCATAATTGAAAAAAAAAATTTACTGCCATCGAGTCGATTCCAACCTTTAGTGACCCCCTTTAGGTTTCTGTGGTGGTAAATCTTTATAGAAGTAGGTTGCTCAGTCTTCCTTCCACGGAGTGGCTGGTGGATTTGAACCACCAATCTTCTGGTTAGCAGTCAAATGCCTTAGGCACTATACCACCAGAGCTCCTTGCTGGCATCATAAGACCTTTTAAATTTCCAGAAATAAAAATTTGTATAGGATTTCTCATTTCCAGTGCTCAATATTAGAAAACAGTGAAACAACATCTATAATCTACAATGTCTACAATCTGTACCAATCAATCCATCAATAAAATGAGGGCAAAATAAGGGCATTTTTCAGACAGGAATTCACTTAGAAATTATGCCATCTCCACACTCTTTCTGAAAAATATCATTTCTGTATACATATTCTATGAATCTAAGAAGAATAAATCATGTGATAACAAGAAAGAGTTCAGAACAGATAAACCAATAAAATAAAGTCAAGTTCTAAAACTACTTGTGGTTTTCACCTAAATTTCAGGTAGACTTCTTAAAACAGAAGAGATACTACAACAATCTAGAACAAAAATTTCAGAATGTTTCAACAAAATATGGAAGATGGGGTGTATCAGAATAAAGTGTGCTAGTGGCACAGTGCCTGAGTTTGAATCCTGACTCCATTACTTACCAGTGACATGCCTTTGGGAAAATTACTTACCTTCTCTGCTCTTCAGTTTTCCTAATTTGCAAGGAAAGAGGTCTTTAATAATGGAACTCCTCTCTCACAAAATGGTTGTGAGGAGTTATTGAGTTAACACAGGTGAGAAAACTTAAAAATATTGCCAGGCATATAATAAATAATCAATAAATGTTAGCTATTATTATCGTTGATGGTAACACATCTTAGACACTCATTAATTCTTGACATCAATATAAATATGTTTGTTAATAATTAGAGGAAACCACTAGTAAAACAGAAATGGGATACAGGTAGTAAACATTTGAGCAAATATCAATACAAGAATTTTTTTAAGCATGATGAATAGAAAACATAATAAAATGGTAAGAATAAGTCCAAACACAGAAGGTATCATAATGAATATGAATATGAATATTCCTAATCTAAAAATAAAATCCAGCAATTGAGAAATATACCTAACCCAAAATGTTACAAAAAGATTGGAAAATAAAGCATAGGTAAAGGCATACCAGGCAAATACTGTAAAACAGAAATTTTCTACAAAAGTAGATGTAACAATATTAATTTTCTAAAGAAGAATTTAAAGCAAAAGGCATTAAACAAAAGATGATATTTTATTATAACCAAAGGTACAATCCTATAATAATCATGCAGTGAATAATGCCAAACCCATTGCTGTAAACTCAATTCCAACTCATAGTGACCCTATAGGACACAGAGCTGCCCTATGGGGCTTCCAAGGGTGTAAATATTTTCAGAAGCAGATTGCCACATTTTTCTCCCACAGAGAAGCTAATGCATTCGAACTGCCAACTTTTTGGTTAGCAGACAAATGTTTTAAACACTACACCACCAGAGCTTCTACAGTGAACAGTTGTTGTTGTTGTTGTTTGCCATCGAGTCGGCCCAGACTCATAGCGACCCCTCCTTGGGTTTCCGAGGCAGTATCACTACGGAAGTAGGATTGCCCAACCTTCCTTCCGAGGAGTGGCTGGTGGGTTT
>NW_006922480.1:107268-108550 GCF_000298275.1 Orycteropus afer afer | reverse complement strand
CTACCTGGCAGGGAGCAGCCGGTGGGTTTGAACCGCCAGCCTTGGGTGTGGCAGCTGACTGCCTGAGGCCCTGAGGCCATCCCTGGGGGCCCTATGGTAAATAGTGATATTCATGGGGGAAATTATGCCTTTAAATACATTTATTATAAAACTATAAATATTGATAATCAGTGACCTTGGACATTCAACATAGCAAAACAACAAAAATACACCAAAAGAAAGCACAGAAGTATATGACACAAATAAAAGCAAAAATTAATAAAACGAAGACCCACCCTCACACATATGATAAACAAAATCAAAAGCCAGTCTTTGAAAAATCCAAGAAAGAAAAAAACTGACAAATCCGAACAAGAATTGAAGAGAGAAAACACAAATATTGTGTTAATATAGAGAAATATAACTGCAGATACAAGTGAAATCATTTTAAAAGAACTCATACAATTTATGAAAACTAAATGATATTGCTCATTTTGTACAAAAATATAAATTACCAAAAATGATCCAAGAACATCTCTATATATAAATTGCTATAATAGTCAAAGAGCTAACCCCCTACCCTAGAAAAAAAAAGTCAAGATAATTTTATTAATAAGTTTTGTCAAACCTTTAGAGAACAGATAATTGCCATGTTAAACTATCCTCAGAAGAGAGAAATTAAGGCTATGAGTTGAACATAATTTTGATTCCAAAACCAGGAATGGACAACCCACAAAACTCTGTAGGATAATCCCACTTAAAAACGCATAAACAAAATTCCTAAGTAAAATATCAGCAAATAAACTTCATCACAGTATAATGTACTAGTGGGAGCTCTGGTGGTCTAGTGCTTAAGGCATTTGACTGCTAACCAGAAGGCTAGTGGTCCAAACCCACCAGCCACTCCTCAGAAGGAAGACTGGTCAATCTACTTCTGTAGAGATGTTGTTGTTGTTGTTAGGTGCCGTCAAGTCGTTTCTGACTCATAGTGACCCCAATGCACAGCAGAACAAAACACTGCCCGATCTTGTGCCAGCTCCACGATTGGTGCTACTTGAGCCCATCATCGCAGCCACCGTGTCAATTCATCTCGTTGAAGGCCTCCCCCTCTTTTGTTGACCCTCCACCCTACCAAGGATGACATCCTTCTCCAGGGAATGGTCCCTTCTGACAACATGACCGAAATAGGTGAGATGAAGTCTGGCCATTCTCACTTCCAAGGAGCATTTTGGGTGCACTTCATCCAGGACAGATTGGTTAGTTCTTTTAGCAGTCCATGGTACTTTCAGCATTCTTCCCAGCA
>NW_006922480.1:97281-106397 GCF_000298275.1 Orycteropus afer afer | reverse complement strand
TAGGTGTTCAGCAATGATTAACATTAAGAAACCTATTAGTAGTCTTCCAGTAAGATGGCAGAACAGGCAGATAAGCTACACAGACCTTCTTTAACAAAGAAAACAGAACTGGTTGACAGAGATACAGAAGATAATCCTGGAACTCTGAGCTTTGAAAGGAAGTATACAGAAATGGATTAGGCAACAACTAGTGGAAAAACTGGAATGAAAACAGGATTTACGAATAGGCTCCATTTGCCAAGGAGGGCATGGACATACAGGAGGCTGACAATGAGAAAGGAGACAGGTGGTGAGTATATAAGTGCTGCTAACTAGTGAATAGAGGAGCACAGTACACTGCTTACTTAAATCACATACAAAGAAAATGAAAATAGTGGGTAAGTCACTCCAACTTACAGTCACCAATTAAATACAAACACAAAAATGTCACAATGTCTTAGAGACAACAGAACATCACAGCCCACACAAAGAAGCAAGATAAAGCAGGAGAAACAAGGGACCAGTATACAGACCCAGAACACATCCCTGAGGAAGAAGAAGCATTGGAACTCCCTAATAAGGAATTCAAAAGAATTATTTTTAGGTACCTTCAATGGATTGAAAGACAGATCAAGGAAAACACTGACAAAATTTAGGAAAACACAGAAAAAACCCTAGAACAATTTTGAAAGACAATACAAGAACAAAATGACAAAATAAAAGAAAAATTAGAAATGATACAAAACCTACAGATAGAAATCCAGAAGATTAATACTAAATTTTCAGATAGATAACAAACTGAATGGGCAAAGGAGTAGAACTGAATCAATGGAAGACAGAATTAGTGAGATTAAAGACAAATATCTCAATACTTCTTTGGAAAGGGATCAATCAGAAAAAAATGATCAAAACAAAATGAAGAATGCATCAGGTTCACGTAGGATATCATCAAAAGGAATAACCTATGTGTAATAGGAATTCCAGAACAGGAAGAAACAAATAAAACCACAGATAAAATTGTCAAAGATTTGTTGGTAGAGAATTTCCCTGGTATGATAAAAGATGAGAATATATCTATTCAAGAAGTCTAACAAACCTCAAACAGGATAGACTCCAAAAGAAAATCACCAAGACATATCATCCTCAAACTCACCAAAGTCAAAGACAAAGAAAGAATTCTGAAAGCAGCACAGGAAAAACAAAAAGTTATCTACAAGGGGAAACCAGTAAGACTAACCTCAGATTTCTCAGCAGAAACCATATAGGTGAGAAGACAATGGGATGGAATGTATAAAACACAAAAAGAAAAAAACTTTTCAACCAAGAATTATATACCCAGCAAAATTGTTCCTCAAATATGGTGGTGAAATTAGGACATTTCCATATAAGCAGAAATTAAGGGAATTTGTTAAAAACAGACCAAGCTTACAAGAGATGCTCAAGGGAGTCTCTTTGGACAGAGAACCAACAACAGCAAACAGCAATCAACAATTAACAAACATGATGATATAACTCATAAACCAACCCAGTAATGGAAAGATCCAAAGTAAATAAGCCTACAAGATTGTACACAGGGAGCCAGAGACATCAATTGACAAATGAAGACAATTACAAAGTAAAAAGAGTGAAAAGTTGTGTAGTTACAGAACTTCTAAATGGTAGGGAAGTCAAGACAACTAAAAGATAGAACGGACTGTCCTAAACTTGGAAAGAAAATTATTATCAAATAGTATCAAATAATTATCAAAGGAAAAATAATAAATCTTCACATCAAAATAAAGAAGAGGACCAGCATGATATTTAGCAAATTCTAAAACAATAGCAATGAAGGAAGTGATAACATGGTTTATAAACAAAACAAGCTCAGCACAGAAAATTATATGGAACAAAGAAATCAGCAAAACTATGAAAAACACAACAAAATGACAGCAACAAATTCATACTTGTAGATAATTACACTGAATGTCAATGGATTAAATGCGCCACTCAAGGGATGGAGAGTTGTAGACTGGATAAGAAAACATAATCCAACAATATGTTATCTACAAGAAGCACACCTTAGAGAGAAAGACAAAAATACACTAAAATTCAAAGGCTGGAAAAAGATACATCAAACAAATGGCAACCATAAAGGAGCAGGAGTGGCAATATTAATTTCTGATAAAATGGACTTTGAGACAAAAACCACCATAAGAGACAAGGAACCCACCCACTGCCATCGAGTCAGGTCTGACTCAGAGCGACCCCTCCTTAGGTTTCCAAGGTGATATCACTACAGAAGTAGATTGCTCAACCTTCCTTCCGGGGAGTGGCTGGTGGGTTTGAACTGCCAGCCTTCTGCTTAGCAGTCAAATACCTTAGGCAATGATTAAAGGATCAATTGAACAAGAGGACATAACAATAATAAATATCTATGTACCCAATGAAAGAGTTCCTAAATAAATAAAACAGACTCTAACAGAACTGAAAAGACAAAATTTAGGGGCCCTAATTTATGGTACAAATACTACCGAGCATAACCCAAAATGCACAAACAGCTGAAGATAAACTAGATGCCTGGGACCTTCTGAAAATTAAATTTTTATGTGCTTCAAAAAACTTACCCAAAAGAGTAAAAAGAGAACCTAAAGATTGGGAAAATATACTCAGCAACAATGTATCTGAGATACGTAGGAACTTATCTCTAAATTTATCTCTAAAATTTATAGAAAACTTATCTCTAAAATTTATAGAAAACTTCAACACCTCAACAACAAAAAAATTAACAATCCAATTTAAAAATGGGCAGAAGACATGACTAGACACTTCACCAAAGAAGATATTCAGGTGGCTAGCAAATGCATGAAGAAATGCTCATGATCATTAGCCATCAGAGAGATGCAAATCAAAATAAAATGAGATACCATCTCACCCCAGCACTAATGGCAAAATTCAACAAGACAGAAAATAACAAAGCTAGTGAGATGTGGAGAGACTGGGACTCATACACTGCTGGTGGGAGTATAAAATAATACAACCACTGCGGAAAACAGTATGGCAATTCCTTAAAAAGCTGGAATTAGAAATACCATTTGTTCCAGCAATCCCATTACTAGGTATATATCCTGAAGAAGTGAGAGCCATGACAAAAACAGATACATGCACATTCATGTTCATCACAGCACTGTTTACAGTAACAAAAAGATGGAAACAATCTAGGTGCTCATCAACAGAAGAATGGATAACCGAACTATGGTATATATACACAATGGAATACTACGCAACACTAAAGAATAATGTAGAATCTGCAAAACGCAACATAACATGGATGAACTTGGAGGACATTACAAGAAACAAGTCAACACAGGACAAATACAGTATTAGTTCATTATTGCAAAAAGTCAAGGAAAGGTTTATATATGAAGGAAACTTTCTTTGTTGGTTACCAGAGGTGGGAGAGATGGGGAAGGGACACTACAATCAATCAGTCAATCAATCAATCAATCAATCAATGCATTGAGCCATGTGGCAGAGGGAAGTAGAAATGAGAAGTATTAATAGAGAAGTTTGGGAAAATAAGAGTTGGGATTTTAAAAGGTCTTTGAAAAAAGTGACTCAGTTTTGTGCAAAAGATTAGATGAAGGGGATAGCTTGTCCACTCAAGCTTGACAGCTTCAAGTTTAGCTGTCTTTAAATTGATAGAGTTATGACAGTAAGGTAGCAAAGAAATAAAATATATTTGAGAAAAAAGAGAAACCTATTAGTGTAGTTATCAATAAAGTAAATATGATAAATATATCATATAATGATCCTAATATTTTAAAGCAAGTTTACAAAATTCAACATCCAAATTTTACAACTTTCTGCCTTGGAAACCCAAGGAGGGTTCGTTATGAGTCAGGTCCGACTCGACGGCACATAACAACAACACAACAATACAATATATAACTCACCATGTATTTTCAATATACATCTTTAAGTTTAAATATTATGTTGGTTTAAATAGCCTAGAAAGGAGCCTCTTTAAGTAAAGGCCATCTACTACATACTAATAGTAAGCAGACAAATGAACCGCTAAAGGAATTCACCATAGATTCAGAAACAAAACAAGAACAGAGGACAAAGCCATAGTCATTTTCATTATTCAGTGATGTTCTGAAAGTTTTACCCAATACTATAAGACAAGAAAAAAGAGATAAATATTGAAAATGATCATTACTTGAAGTTTATATGATTACTTGTGTAGAAGATCCAGAGCATCAATCAAAACACTACGAAACTAAAAAGAAGATTTGGCAATACAGCTGGATACAAAATTTATGTATAAAAATCAATAGATTCCTATAAACTATCAATGACAAATTACCAAATATGTTTAAAAATTATCACTTTCTGTAGCAAAAACAAAACAAAACCCAACAAAGTCCAGAAGAAAGACTTAGCAAAACTCACAGAAATAAAAGGATAAAGTTTTACAAAAGTGTAATAATTATTAAAAAATAAAACAGCATTCTGACTACTTAACATGTACTAACTCTAGTAATACATAAAACTACTCATTGTATTATTATCACTGATTACTGATGATGAAAGTGGGGCACAGAGTGGTAAAATTCCTTGCCTACAGCTGTTAATCAGAGATACATCATATTCTTGGATTGAAGACTCAATTTTATCAATATTAAATTATTTTTTAATTCATCTAAAGCATTTTCAATAAAAAAGACTATAGTGACGGGTTGAGGGCAGGGAGAATGCTAAGCACATTTATTGCAATGTTTACCTGAAAAGGTAAATGTAAGCAAATGGAAGGATACTAATAAATGGGGTTAGAAGGAGAGGGAGAAATTGAAATAGTTTGGTTCAGGCTCAGAAACAAACATGAACAAAAGAAAGAATTTGAAACAGACTCATGTCCATATGAGAATTTATAAGCATGTGACAAAAACTGACATTTCAAGTGATTGAGAAAATGATTATACAATTTTGTGTCAGAATAATATGTCACTTGGAGGGGGACAAAAGGGTAGATTCCCATATCTCACCACATCACAAAAGTAATGCAAGAATGATTAATGATCCACGTAAGGTAGAAAATTATAAAAGCATGTTTTAAATTTTGATGTGGGATGTGTTCTAGCAAAAAAAATTGACCTTCCTTCCCCCCCAAAAAAAATGCAGAAAGTTGATAGATGTGACTGCATTAACTAAAGCAAATATCATACATGAACCGTAAACTGACATCCCGGAAGGAGCCATGTCATACACACAATAGACAAAAGGTTGATAGCTGTAATATTACAAAATCCTGCAAATACATTTAAAAGGTCAAGAAGAAATGTAAGACAGACTATAGACATATGAAAGGATGCAAAATTTTACTAGCAAGTGAAGAATTATAAAGTGGGTTACTATTTTTAGTATTCAATAGAAAATAGTTAAAAGATTGATAACACTGGTGTTTTAGCAGGCTTCAGGGAAGTGGGTACTATCATCACTACAATTTCTCAGTATTTATCAAATTGCAAAATATTCATTCCTTATAATTCAGCAATCCTATTTCAGTATTCTACATCAATAACAGACAAAGTACACAAAGATGTACAAGGATATTCATTACACATAGTATTGGTTGTTATGACACAATGGTAAATATAAATGTCTATTGATAGGGAGTGTGGTTAAATCGATATGGTTTATCATAATGATGAACTATAGAATGCTAAGACCATTACAAATTATGAGGGAGATCTATCCAGACACCCAAGACATACAGTTAAATAAAAATAACAAGTTTCAGAATAAAAAGAATACTGCAATTCCGTATTTAAAAAAATATATTGTCCATGTATATCTTGTCTAGAAGGCTACATACAAAACTGTTTACAATTAGTATCTCTGAGGAGTAGATATAAGAAAGGGAAACTTATCCTCCTTTTTTAGGTATGCTTCTGTTTTGCCTAAATTATTGAAATACTACAAACAAGCATTATTTTTGTGGTTTAAATTACTCCTCTATCCTTACACACATACAAGATTTCACTTCAGGTTTGCAATAACTGAGAAAAGCTTTTGTATTTTGAACCAAGAATCTCTGACCCATTTGCCCTCAAGTCAGTTCTTGTCCATATTATCCTCTCAAGTATTTGAAGACAGCTGCTATGTACCCCAAATCTACTATCCAATTAATTCTCTCAAGTCCTTCAAGTATTCTATGTGAATGTTCGTCAGGGCTCTGAACACACACCTTTTAGAACCTCAGGACATATTCACCTGAGCTCCATCTGACCAGAACAAAGTAGAATGGGTCTATTACCCTCCAGCTTTTGAAAATGATTCCAACAAATACGCCGTAAGATATTAGCTCTTCTGGCAATCATATAATATTGCTTAAGAAAAATACAAGCATGGGATGTGGGGTTCATGGAAATTCTCTGTACTATCTTCACAACTTTTCTACAAATTTAAAACTTTTCTAAAAAATAAAGTTCATTAAATAAAAAAATCAAATAACATACCTATAAATATTAAATATAATGTGAGATAAGAGTTCCCTCAGAAGGAAGTTTTCTTCACAATTTACTTCTTGTGTCCTGTAGCAATGTGTGATTTATGAATCATGTTATATTCTGTTGGCATCTATTTATGCCTTAATTCTAGTGACTTTACTAAACCCACAAAATATGCGAAACAATAACATTTTTTAAGAACAAATCTAGAAAAAAATAGTTAATATTCAGAAAAATAATTTCTTTAAAAGTAAATAGATAACTAAAAATACAAGCATACACAAAATGAAACTTTAGCATACTTCTGGTTGCTGACTTTTAGTTCTAGTGATCTATTTAAACTAAACTGAATTAATTTTAATTCTGAGCCAATACAAAATATAAATATCTTAGAAACAACTCCAAATATAGTACATAAAAGAAATACATAAAAATAAATCCTTCAGTCTTTTTTTTTCAAGTAAAACATCCTGTTTGTTTCATATCTCCCTTTTTCATCATAATGGTGAAGCTTAATTTACATCCATTTGAAAATTTAATATTATAGTAAGCTACTGAATAATTTAATATAGTACGTTTTAAAAACAATTATGATATAATTACCTTAGATAAGTGTTTTTACTTAAGACACACAGAATATCACGAACGATCTGTGAATAGAATCAAATCAATGTAACTTTTTAAAGAAATTATACAACATTTAAAATGCTCTGATTAATATAAAACACACCAAACTAGAATTTTTAAATGTTACAGCTGAGTCCTGACTTGCTAGCACTAAGAAAAGTTTAGTCCCAGCTCTGCCACAGACAAGTCCAAGTTAAAATTTCCTGTTCTACACAATAAGAGGGTTTGAGTAGATGATGCAAAGTAGGAATATCTACCTAGCATCCATTCATCCACATGTGTGCATATGTGCATATTTAGACTTTACTCAAAACTCCTGATTGTTATAAAATTGCTTATGGGCATATCTATTTACTTGACTGATCTCTCTCTCAACTTAAAGTGACCACTATGGAAAACTGAAGAGCATTCATCAAAAAGTACTAGCCCTCACTGGGCCATCCCCCTCATCCCCTAGAAAGGAAGTTTCTGGGAAAATAGGGGGATGAGGGTGGCCAGAGGTTTAAAAAAAAGTACTAGATGAGCAGGAGTAAACAAAATGGTGTCCTGGTAACACACTCTGCACAATCCCTCTACAACAGAGATGCAAAAAAAAAAAAAAAAAGTGAACAAGATACAGATGATACAGATGATAATCTTAGATAATCTTAAAAGTCTGAGCATCATATGAGAGGATAAAGAATTGGATTAAACACCAATTGGAAAAGAAGACAGAACGAGAACAGTGGTTGAGGAGAGAGAGAGTAGAGACCCAACACAGCATTTCCATTTTGTGACACAGGAGGTAACTATACAGGTGAAGGGAAGTCAACTTCACAGAAGCCACATTGTGACAGAGACACGCGGTGGCTAGGTCTGGAGTGAAAGAAGGCGAGAAGAATATGAACTGGACTTGGGAAAAGAAAGTGCAGGGAAGCAGGCCAAGAATTCCAGTAGCACAGGTTATTGCAGAACAAGGATTCAGCCAGTAAATGGGGATGAAACAACTCACTAGTAGTAAGCATTAGTCATTTGGGTCAAGGACCCATGTGGAGAGGAAGGTCTGTAGGGTGGTAGTTGGAGAGTCTGGACTCTGGATGGGCTATCCCTTGATTGAGTTATGCCAGGAGCTGGGAAATCAGTTGTGATTGACTGGAAGTATGCTGGGCACATGCCAGTGAACAACAACTGGAGAAGCACATCCTCTTGCTTTCTCCATCATGATTGACAGGGTGTACTTTCACAGAGCATGAACTGTGGCAGTCTCTGCTGTTACAGGTGCACATGCATGCTATGTATCAGGCTCCTATAGTCTCTGTGGGTACACATTCTCATGGATTATGTGACAGCCACCTGCCACTACTGAGGCCAGCAGCATGAGTCCCAGTGAACAGGTCCATGTCCCCACCAACTTAGAAGCACAGGCAACCATTGTCACATTACCCCATCATCCCCACCCCCATTTTCTTTTTTCCACTCCTTCTTCCCTTTTATTCATTTTTTTCTCTTTCTCTTCTTCTTCCTTCATTTTTCACTCATTCTTTTTTTTCTCTGCCCCATCCAGTGAGAGATGGACATTCTTTTCCCACTATTCAACCATACATACCACACCTATCCCCTACCATCCCACTCAAGAGGTAAGTGTCTCTACCTTCTCCTGCACCACTGGATAAACAACAGACATGGACAACACCTGCTCACACTACCTGAAGCTGCTCTTCACAACAAGCAAACAGAGACCCATGTCTACACTCCCACCAGTTACACCACCCACCTAAAGACAGTGAGGAACATCCCAGTGCTGCCAAACTAGGGAGCTAAGAAGCATGCCCAATCTGCCTGCCAGGATATATCAAAACAAAAAATCAGGATAAAACAAAGTAACACATAATCAACAAATAACTCCAAAATGTAGACTCCAAAATGTTTTGGAAACAACAGACATCCTCAAATCAAAGAAAGAAACAAAACAAGATAGTGCAAGCAAATGATCAAACTAAAGAACCAGGAAACCTCCCCAAGAAAGAACAGGTAATAGAAATA
>NW_006922480.1:91187-96553 GCF_000298275.1 Orycteropus afer afer | reverse complement strand
CAAGGAAAGCACAAATAATGCCCTAGAAGAATTCAGGAAAATATACAATAGCAAAATGAAAAAATAGACATTTAGAAACCATACAAAAATAGCAAATAGAGACCAGAAAATTAATACTAAAATTTTAGAGTTAGATAACACATTTGGGTGACAAAAGAGTAGGATTAAGTCAATTGAAGACGGTTCATCAAATCAGAACACAAATTCCTTGACACAAATTTGTACGAGGAAAAAGTCAGAAAATAAAATGAAGAAAGCCTAAAAATTATATGGGATACCATCAAGAGGAAAATATTACCTCTAACTAACTGGAATACCAGAAAAGGCAGAGGCAAAAAACAAGAAACCCAAAGAGAGAATTGTTGATTTGCTAGCAGAAAAACTTCCCAAATATCATGAAAGATGAAAAGATATTCATCCAAGAAGTTCAACAAACCCCATACATGATTTAAGAAACAAACAAACAAACACTAAACTCACTGCCATCAAGTTGATTCTGACTCACAGAGACCCTCTTTGGGTTTCCAAGGCAGTAAATCTTTATGAAAGTAGATTGCCCAGTCTTCCTTCTGCAGAGTGAGTAGTGGGTTTGAACCGCCAACCTTCTGGTTAGCAGTCAAATGCCTTAGGCCCTACACCACCAGATAAACCCCTCAAAAAGTAACCAAGACATATCATAACCAAACTTTCTAAAATCAAAGACTGAGAAAGGATATTGAGAGCAGCTTTGGAAAAATGAAATGTAACATATAAAGGAAAACAAATCAGATTAACTTCTAACTTCCCATCAGAAACCATGTAGGCAAGAAGGTAATGGGATAAAATATAAAAAACTCTAAAAGAAAAAGAAAATCTCAACCAAGAATTATACATTCAGCAAACCGTCCCTCAAATATGATGGTGAAATTAGGACATTTCCAAATAAACAGAAATTAAGAGAATTTGTGAGAACCAGATCAATCTTACAAGAAATGCTAACGGGAGTCCTTAGGATATCAAACAAACAACATCAGACAACCTGAGATTAAGAGACATAACAACATCACCTGGAAACCAACCCAGAACAAGGCCCCTCAAAAATAAAATAACCTTACAAGACTAAAAATAGAGAGAACCAGTGGCCTCAATCTCTCAATGTAGTTGTCAAACTGCAAAGCAAAAAGAGATGGAATAAATGGTACAACTACAAAATTTCCAAATGTAGAGGAAGTCAGGATGAAATCAAAATAGAAGAGACTGTTATAAACTCGGGGGGGGGGGGGAATTGTAGGGTAATGACAAAGAAAATTAATAAACCTTGTAACCCAAATAAGAAAGAAGGAAATCATAAGGACTCAGTAAGCACAAAATCAACAACAATGAAAAGAATATCTGATAACAAAATGAACATGGCACAGAAAAATGTATAGAACAGAGAAATCATCAACACCAATAAAAAAAAAAAAAACACAAAAGAATGAGAGCAGTAACTTTGTAATGCTCATTAATTGCACTGAATGTAAATGGATTAACTGCAACCATCTAGAGAAAGAAGAGTGGCAGAATGGACAGTACCCATCAATATAAACAACTCACCTTAGACACAAAGACAAAAATAAATTGAAAATAAAAGGATGGAAAAAAGTATACCAAGCAAATAGTAACCAAAAAAGAGCAGGAGTGGCAATATTAATATCTGATTAAAAAAAGACTTCAAGGCAAACACCAGCATAAGGAACAAGGAAGGGCATTATATAATGATTAAAGGGTCAATCCAGCAAGTGAACGTAACCATAATAAATATCTACACAGTCAATGAAAGAATACCAAAATACATAAAACACACATTAACAGAATTCAAATGAGAAACAAACAACTCCATCATAAAAGTAGGAGACTTGAGCACACCATTTTCAATGAAGGACAGAACAATGGGAAAGAAAATCAAGAAAGATACAGAGTAAGTAAACACCACTATTAATAAACTTGACCTCATACACCTACAGAACACTTCAACAACAACAGCTCTATACATATTCTTTTCCAGTACACATGAGTCATTCTCCAGAATAAGCTATGTGTTAGACCACAAAACAAGCCTCAATAAATTTTAAAACAGAAATAATACAAAGCATCTTCTTAAATCACAATGCTATAAAATTAGACATCAACAATAGGAAAAAAAAACAAACTCACTGCTGTCAAGTCAGATCCAACTCATAGCGACCCCTCCTTGGATTTCCGAGGTGGTATCACTACACAAGTAGATTGTTCAACCTTCCTTCCAAGGAGTGGCTGGTGGGTTTGAACCACCAGCCTCTGGTTAGCAGTCAAATGTCTTAGGCACTACGCCACCAGAGCTCCCAATAATAAGAAGATCAAGGGAAAAAAAAAATCAAATACTTGGAAACTGAGTAACCCACTGCTTAAAAACTACTGGGTAATAGAAGAAATAAAATGTGTTACAAAATTCCTAGAATCGAATGAGAATGAAAACACACCATTCCAAAATCTTTGGTACACAGCAGAAGGAGTACTCAGAGGTTGATTTACAGCAATAAACACACACATCAGAAAAGAAGAAAGAACCAAAATCAATACCTTAACCCAACAACTCCTTAACTCTAACAACACCTTAACTCCAACAATCAGAGAAAGAGCAGCAAAAAAGCCTATAGTCTCCAAAGAAAGGAAATAAAAATTTGAGCAGAAATAAATGAAATAGAAAACTATAGAGAAAAAAACTAACAAAATGAGAAGTTGGTTCCTCAAAAAAAGAAAAATAAAATAATAATAATAACAAAATTGACAACCCCTGGAAAATTTGACAAAGGAAAAGAAGGAGAAGGTGGAAATATCAAGAACAAGAAATGAAATGGGTGATGTCACAACAGAATCAACCAAATAGAAAGCATTGTAACAGAATACTATGAGGAAATGTACTCCTGCAAATTTGAAAACCCAGAAAAAACAGACAAATTTTTAGAGACCTACCTAAACTAGGACAAACAGAGTGGAAAAAAAAAATCAGAATAGGTCATAAAAAATCTCCCAACAACAAAAAAGTCCTGGCCCAGACTGCTTCACTGGAGAATTCTTTTACCAAACATTCAGAGAACAGCTAATACCAATTGTACTCAATTATTCCAGAACATAGAAAAGAATGAAATGCTCCCAAATGCATTTTATAAAACAAGAATAACCCTGATATCAAAGCCAGGTAAAGACATCACTAAAAAAGAAAATTGTAGACTGATATTCTTCATAAATCATCAACAAAATCCTAGTCATTAGAATCCAGGATCAATACAAACAATAATGTATCACAACCAAGTGGGGTTCATACCCTGTATGCACGGATGTTCCAACATTAGAAAAATAACCAATGTAATCCACTACATAAGTAAAGCAAAGGAAAACAACTACATGATATATATCAATCAATGCAGAAAAGGCATTTGATAAAATCCAACAGCCATTCCAGTAACAAAAACTCTCAACAAAATATGAACAGAAGGTGAATTCTTCATCATAATTAAGGGCATACATACAAAACCATGGTCAATGCTATTCTCAACAGTGAGAGACTGAAAGCATTCTCCTTGCAAATGGAAATGAGACAAGGATGCTCTCTATAACCACTCCTATTCAATATTGTATTGGAAAATATTTGGTAACAATATATATGACAAGGAAATAATCTCTAAAATTGGAAGTCCTAGCCATGGCAATAAAGCAAGAAAGGGGAATAAAAGGTATACAAGTTGGTAAGGAAAAAGTAAAATTATCCCTATTTGTAGACAATATGATCCTATACATATAAAATCTCAGAGAATCAGCCAGAAAACCACTGGGATTAATTGGAAGATTCAGAAAAGTGGCAGGATACAAGATTAACATACAAAAAATTCATGGGATTCCTCTACACCAACAAAGAGGACTCTGAAACAGAAATAGCAATAAAGTATTTACAATAGCTACCAAAAAGATAAAATACCTAGGAATAAGCCTAACCAGAGATACAAAAGAATTATACAAAGTAAACTATCAAACACTATTGCAAGAAAATAAAAGAGAACCATCCATATACATGGAAGAATATATCATGCTCTTGGATAGGAAGACTTAACATTGTGAAAATGTCAATACTACTGAAAGACATAATGCAATCCCAATCCAGCATCTATCAACATTCTTTAAGGAGATGGAAAAACCAGTCACTAACTGTATATGGAAAGGAAAGAGACCCCAGATAAACAAATACTACTGAAGAAGAAGAACAAATTAGGAGGCCTCACACTTACTGATCTCAAAACCTGCTATATAACCACAGCAGTCAAAACAGCTTGGTACTGGTACAATGACAGACACATAGACAAATTGAACAGAATTGAGAACTCAGAAACAAACTCATCCACTTATGAAAAGCTGGTAATTTACAAAGGGCCAAAATCCATTAAACAGGGAAAACATAGTCTCATTAACAAATGGTGCTGGCAAAACTGGATATCCATTTGCAGAAGAATCAAGCAAAACCCATACCTCATATCATATACATATACTACCTCAAGATGGATCAAAGACCTTAAATGTAAAACCCAAACTATAAAGTTCATCAAAAAATAGGGGCAAACTTAGGGACCTTAATTGACAGTATAAATATCAAACATTAACAAAAAATGCACAAACAGCAAAATGTAAACTAGATGATGTGTGCCTTTTAAAAATTAAGTACATCTGCATATCTAAAGACTTCCTTAGAAGAGTAAAAAGAGAACCTACAGATGAAAAATTATATATATTTGGTAACAACATATCTGACAAGCAAAAAATCTCTAAAATTTATAGAAAATTTCAACACCTTAACAACAACAACAAAAAAAAAACAATTCAGTTAAAAGATGGGTGTAACATATTAATAGACAGTTCACCAAAGAAGACATCCAGGCAGCCAACAAAACATGAAGAAATGCTCACAATCACTAGAGAAATGCAAATCGAAACAATGAGATACTGTGATAGTTGGAGCTGTGTGTCAACTTGGCTGGAGTTGGCTGGAATTGTGGTTGTTCCCATGATGGGATCAGATGACTGTGTTCTGAGTGGCCAATCTGTTGAAGGGGACTTTCCCTAGGGGTGTGGCCTGCTTCCAGTATACCCAGGGACATCCTGGGAAGAGACATTCTTCTGTGGATTGGGATTCTGTTGTGCTGCCTACAACTGTCTGTGAATGAGCAGTTCACTGTTCAGCCTGGAGATCTTGGATTCATCATTCATTGGAGTCAACAGCCAGTGTACTGCCTATCAGCCTTGAGCTCCTCAGCCCCTGGGTGGGAGCCAGGAAAAGCCTCCAGCTTGATGTTCGATCCAGGAACTTTGGACTTGCC
>NW_006922480.1:87088-90777 GCF_000298275.1 Orycteropus afer afer | reverse complement strand
CACTAGACAAAGTGGTGAAAGAGTGAGATGAGCTCAGAGCTGCTGAGTCTCAGCTTAAGTGCCACATAAAAGACCTCAGTGCTTCCAGGTGTGCTCTGAAAGAAAGCCTTATAACTTCTAGTAACAGAGCTGATATTGCTGAAAATCAAACCCAGAGTCTTATTGTAAGGGTGGCTGAATTACAACGCCAAATAAATTGCCAATCCAGAATGGTGTCTCATGTTAAAGTGAGGGCATTGAATGGAAAACAATGGGATCCAGTAACCTGGAATGGGGACATATGGACAGATAATCAGGAAGATCAGGATATGGAGCCTGTAAATTCTGTTGAATCTCTCCCATCTGAACGGATTACTGTAAAACCATTATCCTCTCCCCCTCATTTTGATGGGACTAGCCAAACTGGTCCTGCTGGGTCATTGTTTGAGACAGAGGCCATGAAAGACATTCCTGAATGCTCTCAGGAACTGCCTCAAGCACCCATTGTTGCTGCGAGACCCATAACTAAAGTCAAGTCCAAGCGTGTCCCAAAAGGTGAAATAGAAAGTGTGGCTGAGTAGGTGATACACTATACCCGAAAAGACCTACTTGATTTTGCTAACATGTACAGACAGAAATCTGGAGAATATATATGGGAATGGCTACTGAGGGTGTGGGATAATGGTACAAGGAATGTAAGATTGGATCAGTCTGAGTTTATTGATTTAGGCCCACTAAGTACAGATTCTTCATTCAATGTTTCAGCTCCAGAGGTTAGGAAAGGATCTAATAGTTTATTAGATTTATTATTTATTCCACACTTTGGTTAGCTTACTGAGGCATGGATATGCGGTGGCCTACCTTAAGTCAAGTTGAAGTACCAGACCTGCCTTGGTATAATGTAGAAGAAGGTATTCAGAGGCTTGGGGAAAATGGCCTGTTAGAATGGATTTATCAGATTAGACCCCTAGAGCCAGAAATGGAGAGTCTAGAAGACACACCTTTCACCAGTACTGTAAGGAATAAATTTGTGAAGGGAGTTCCAGCATCATTGAAGACATCTGTGATTGCTTTTTTATGTAAACCTGATTTGACAGTGGGAACTGCCCTAATTGAACTAAGACACTTAACTACGATGGGGCTGATTGGAACCCATGTTAGTAGGGGCCAAGTGGCAGCAGTAATCAACAAAGGCAAGGTGGGCATGGTTACCATAATGGACAGCAGAGTTAGAACAGTAATCAGAATAGTCTAACACGTGTGGAATTATGGCATTGGCTACTTGCTTATGGTGTTCCTAGTAGTGAAATACATGGCAAGCCTAATAAATATTTACTTGATCTGTATAGACAGAAGAATTCTAGGTCACGTGAACAGCAACCTAGATTGAATTGTCAGAATACAGAGTCATGACCTCTCAATCAATTCCCAGACTGGAGTCAGTTTACAGACCCACAACCCTTTGAATGAAGGGGAGGCCAAGTCCCTTTGAGGAAGAACCCCACTACATTGCCAAAAATCTATAATTTAAGTCTTTCTCCTAGCCTTCCCCAAAGGGATTTAAAGCCTTTTATGAGAGTGACTGTTCACTGGGGAAAAGGAAATAATCAGACTTTTTGGGGATTACTGGACACTGGCTCGGAATTGACACTAATTCCAGGAGACCCAAAGTGTCATTGTGGCCGACCAGCCAGAGTGGGGGCATACGGAGGTCAAGTTATTGATGGAGTCTTAGCTAAGGTGTGTCTCACAGTGGGTCCGGTGGGTCCAGTGGGTCCCCAAACCCATCCTGTAGTGATTTCCCCAGTACCAGAATGCATAATTGGAATAGATATACTTAGCAATTGGCAGAATTCCCACATTGGCTCTCTGACATGTGGAGTAAGGGCTATTATGGTAGGAAAAGCCAAGTGGAAGCCATTAGAACTGCCTCTACCTACAAAAATAGTAAACCAAAAGCAATACCGCATCCCTGGAGGGGTTGCAGAGATTACTGCCACCATCAAGGACTTGAGGGATGCAGGGGTGGTGATTCCCACCACATCCCCATTTAATTCACCTATTTGGCCTGTGCAAAAAACAGATGGATCTTGGAGAATGACAGTAGATTATCGTAAACTTAATCAGGTGGTGACTCCAATTGCAGCTGCTGTTCCTGATGTGGTTTCATTGCTTGAGCAGATTAGTACATCTCCTGGTACTTGGTATGCAGCTACTGATCCGGCCAATGCCTTTTTCTCGATACCAATTTCAAAAGACCATCAGAAGCAGTTTGCCTTCAGCTGGCAAAGCCAACAGTATACTTTTACAGTCCTTTCTCAGGGGTATATCAACTCCCCAGCACTATGTCATAATTTAGTCCGTGGGGATCTTGATCGCCTTTCCCTTCCACAAGACATCACACTGGTCCATTATATTGATGACATTATGCTGATTGGACCTAGTAAAGAAGAAGTATCGATGACTCTAGACTTATTGGTGAGACATATGTGTGATAGAGGTTGGTAAATTAACCCAACAGAAATTCAGACACCTTCCTCCTCAGTGAAATTTCTAGGGGTCCAATGGTGAGGGGCATGTCGAGATATTCCTACTAAAGTAAAGGATAAGTTATTGTATCTGGCTTCCCCCACAACTAAAAAGCAGGCACAACATCTGGTGGGTCTCTTTGGATTTTGGAGGCAACATATCCTTCATTTGGGTGTGTTGCTGTGGCCTATTTATCAAGTGATTCAGAAAGCTGCTAGTTTTGAGTGGGGCCCAGAACAACAGAAGGCCCTGCAACAGGTTCAGGCTGCCATGAAGGCTGCTCTGCCACTTGGGCCATATGATCTGGCTGATACAATGGTGCCTGAAGTGTCTGTAGTAGATAGAGATGCTTTTTGGAGCCTTTGGCAGGTTCTTATTGGTGAATCGCAATGCAGACCCTTGGGGTTTTGGAGCCAAGTCCTGTCATCCTCTGCAGATAACTACTCTGCTTTTGAGAAACAGCTTTTGGCTTTTACTGGGCTTTAGTAGAGACTGAATGCCTAACTATGGGTCACCAAGTCACCATGAGGCCTGAGCTGCCTATCACGAACTGGTTGTTGTCTGACTCACAGATTCATAAAGTTGAACGTGCACAGCAGCACTCCATCATCAAATGGAAGTGGTATATCAGAGATTGGGCTTGAGCAGGACCTGAAGGCACAAGTAATTTGCATGAGGAAGTGGCCCAAATGCCTATGGTCTTCACTCCAGTCACATTACCTTCCCTGTCCCACTCTGCACCTATGGCCTCATGGGAAGTTCCTTATGATCAGTTGACTGAGGAAGAGAAAACTCGTGCCCAGTTTTCCAGATGGTTCTGCGTGATATGCAGGCACCACTCAAAAGTGAACAGCAGTGGCACTGCAGCCCCTTTCTGGGATTTCCTTAAAGGACAGTGGTGAAGGGAAATCCTCCCAATGGGCAGAACTTCAAGCCATGCATATGGCTTTTCACTTTGCATGGAATAAGAAATAGCCAGCTGTGCGATTATATATGGATTCATGTGCTGTGGCTAATGGCTTAGTTGGATGGGCTGGGACTTGGAAGGAGCATGATTGGAAGATTGGTGATAGGGATGTATGGGGAAGAGGTATGTGGATAGATCTCTCTGAATGGGCCAAAGGAGTGAAGGTATTTGTGTCCCATGTGAATGCTCACCAAAAGATGACCTCAGCAGAGGA
>NW_006922480.1:75124-86431 GCF_000298275.1 Orycteropus afer afer | reverse complement strand
ATGTTCCCCATCATCCTGAAGCAGTTGGCTTGACAGAACGATGGAATGGCCTTGTAAAAACACAAATATGGTGCCAGCTAGGTGGCAATACCTTGAAGGGTTGGGGCAATGTTCTCCAGGAGGCTGTATATGCTCTAAACCAGTGTCCAATATATGGTTCTGTTTCTCCAACAGCCTGGATTCATGGGTCCAGGAACCAAGGGGTAGAAACAGGAATGGTACCACTCACTATTACCCCTTGTGACCCCCTCAAAAAATTTTTGCTTCATGTCCCTGCTACCCTTTTCTCTGCAGGTCTGGAGATCTTAGTCCCAAGGGGAGGTACACTCCTACCTGGAGACACAATACTGATTGCATTGAACTGGAAATTAAGAATGCCACCCAGCCATTTTGGCTTCCTCATGCCTCTGGATCAACAGACAAAGAAGTGCATTACTATGCTATCTAGTATGATAGATACTGATTACCAAGGGGAAATTGGGTTGGCTTTACATAATGGAGGTAAAGACGAATATGTCTGGAAGACAGGAGATTCTTCAGGATGCCTCTTAATACTACCATGCCTTGTGATTAAAGTGAATGGAAAATTACAGCAACCCAATTCTGATATGACTGCTAATGGCCCAGACCGTTCAGGAATGAAGGTTTGGTTCACCCCACTAGGCAAAGAACCATGACCAGCTGAGGTGTTTACTGACGGCAAGAGAAATACAGAATGGGTGGTGGAAGAAGGTAGTTCTGAATATCAGGTATGACCATGTGACCAGCTGCAGAAATGAGGACTGTGATTATTATATTTTTTCATTGTATATGTGCATCAAATATTTTTTTTCCTTCTGTTATGAACTGTGAAATGTAAATAAGGTTAATGCATTTTGGTTGTATGTGTGTTAGCGTATCATGTTAGGCACAAATATGACTGTATAATTGTCCTTATTTAGAGATCATATATGGTTATGAAGATGTATACAACTGCCAAGTTGACAAGGGGTGGACTGTGATAGTTGGAGCTGTGTGTCAACTTGGCTGGAGTTGCCTGGAGTTGTGGTTATTCCCATGATGGGATCAGTGACTGTGTTCTGAGTGGCCAATTTGCTGAAGGGGAGTTTCCCTAGGGGTGTGGCCTGCTTCCAGTATATCCAGGGACATCCTGGGAAGAGACATTCTTCTGTGGATCAGGATTCTGTTTTGCTGCCTACAACTGTCTGTGAATGAGCAGTTCACCATTCAGCCTGGAGATCTTGGATTCATCATTCATTGGAGTCAACAGCCAGTGTACTGCCTATCAGCCTTGAGCTCCTCGGCCCCTGTGGTTGCGCGAGCCAGGAAAAGCCTCCAGCTTGACGTTCGATCCAGGAACTTTGGACTTGCCGGCTTCTATACGTGTGTGAGCCATTTTCCTAAGATAAATTTCTCTCTCTCTCTTTCTCTCTCTCTATATATATCAGCTTTGCTGGTGTTTGTTCCTCTAGAGAACCCAGTCTAACACAGATACCATCTCACCTCAGCAATAATAGCAAAATTCAAGAAAAGAGAAAAACAATAAATGCTGGTGAGGGTGTGGAGAGACAGGAACTCTCACACACTGCTATTGGGGCTTTTTAGTTGTTACTGTTGTTATATGCCGTCGAGTAAATGGTGCAAATACTGTTTAAAAAAATGGCATGACACTTCCTTAAAAAGCTAGAAATAGAAATACCATTTGATCGAGCAATCCCACTACTAGGTGTATATCTTAAAGAAATAAGGGCCAGGAGCTAAATAGATATATGCATACTATATTCACTGCAGTATTCACAATAGCAAAGAGATAGAAACAATCTAAGTGTTCCCCCAAAGACAAATTGATAAACTATGATACATACACACAATAGTACTACACATTAAAGAATATTGAAGAATCTGTGGAACACTTCATAACATGGACGAACCTGGAGGACATTATGCTAAGTGAAATAATGCAATCACAAAAGGACAAATATTATATGAGTCCACTATTATAAAAAGTCAAGGAAAGATTTACACACAGAAAGAAACATTCTTCAAGCTATCAGGGATGGGAGGGGAGGGGAAGGAAAATCAATAATTAGATAATAGAGAAGTATTAATTTATTAATAATAATTATTATTAATTTAGGCAATATACAATAAGGGGGTGATCAGCACAATATCACTAAGGAAAAGGAAGACATGGAGAAATGCCCAAGAGTTACAGACAATAAAGGTAAATACCATTACATACACAATCTTGCATTATTAGAAATAAGAAACATCAGTGTATGAGCAGATACAGAGGCACATAGGCAAAATAAACAGGTATGAATAGCTGAATGCATTTAGCTGAAGATATTTCTGCATATGTATTCATATGAGCTGTCAATATATCCATGTACATAGTAGAGCAAACAGGGAACAAACTTCTGAAAACTTTTTAGCCATAACCAAAAACCTTGAGGGAATGAGTCACTGAGTCTGGTTACTCAGGATATAGCCAAGGGGGATGTCAAGGTCAATTGTCACAACCTAGTTCACAAAGACAATGTTTTAAATCCTGCTTTGATGAGTAGTGGTTGGGGTCTTAAAAGCTTGTGACCAGCCATCTAAGGTGCAACTACTTCTATTTCTTTGTCTGGAGCAAAGAAGAGTGAAGAACATCAAAGACACATGGAAACAATTAATTGGAAGGAGTAATGGACCATGTAAATCTCAGTCTCCATAACTCTGAGACCAGAAGAACTAGATAGTGCCAGGGTACCACTGCTGACCACTTTGAAAAGGGATCCCAATAGGAGGTTCTAGATAGAGTGGAAGAAAAATGTGGAACAAAACTGAAAATCATAAAAAGACCAGGCACACTGGTTTAACAGAGATTGGTGGAACTCCAGACACTATGGCTCTTAGTAACCCTTCAAGCCTGGAAATGAACTCACCCCTACGGCTCAAATTTAAGCCAAACAATAGACAGGTGTTCTGGTTACCTAGTGCTGCTCTGACAAGAATATACCACAAATGGGATGGGCTTAACAAACAGGAGTTTATTCTCTTACAGTTTGGAGGCTTTAAGTCCAAGTTCAAAGTGCCAGGTTCTAGGGGCTAGGTGAAAGCCCCTCAACGTTGGGGTCCAGCTCTGCCTCTTGCTCCTGGCCCACTGGAGCTAGAGGCATTTCTTCACTCAGACAGCTGCTGGCTGCTGAGGCTGCTAAGCCCAAGGTTGACAGATAAAGGCACAGTCCTGATGTTACCAAACCACATGGCAGGCCATTAACTTAAGTCCATTGTAAGTCCCAAGGTCGGCAGAGCATGGCAGGCTGCTGACCAACGACATAGCTACACGTAGGGTCCAAGCATGCCGTAAGCTAGAGATCATTCCCCAAGGCTTCCGCTTATATACAGGAAGCAGACCACATTCCCTGGGGCAGCTACTCAGCTGCTCACAGTAGATTCCACCATGGAGTTGATTACCATCATGGGGAATACTACATCCAGCTGCCCAGCCATTCAACCAGGCCCAGCCAAGTTGACCCACAAACTGAACTACCACAACAGGGCTATAAGGTGAAAAATAACACCAGAGAAATATGCACTCCTTAGAACAATCAACCATATGAGGTCTGAAGAGTAACGTTTGCCCAGGAATAAAGCTCAGAAGGAAAAGATAGGAAAGAAGGATGAATGGAAATGCAAAGCACTGGGAGAAAGTGGAGCAGAGTGCTATTTTACTGTTGGGATTTCAATTAATGTCATGAAACAAAATGTGTATGAGTTGTGGAATGGAAAATTAATTTCATCTTTCACTCAAATCACAATAAAAAGTTAAAAACAATTACTAGATGATGGTGGGGTGGGATACTGGGAGGAGTGGAGGGGAATGTGGAGGCTATATTTGGCCGAAGAGTCTTTGGCAGCAATCATATGCAAATTAAATTGTAAAATAAAAAATTTATAGGTAACTTATAATTTTGTACTCCACATGATATGTGGTTTATATCTTATAAATATTGAAAAAATACATAGCTGAATTTGAACTGTAATTAAAATCAGAACTAGACTTAGAATTTTTAACGTCTCTTATTAATTCAAAATCATCCTACATGGAAGAATATTTGAAATTCCATATTTACTGCTATATGAATAAAATGCTAAGGTCTTAAATGATTATGCATTAAGTAACATAAGTGAGATTCTAGCACCATATGCCAGAAAAGGCCAATTTGAAGCTATAATTAATAAAATATATTCATTTACAGAAATTTAAGATTCAGTACTGTCACAGGAAAATCATACAATATATATGCCTTCCTTCTTTCTTTCCTTCCTAGAAGTTACTTTTCCCAAGTGGAAGTTTAAATGAACATTAAAGTTATCCTTCAAGTGCAAAATAGTCACAATAAGACAATGAGGTGTTTACATGGAAGAAGAAAGGAGCTAAGCTTTGGTGGCTATAGGAAATGGGTGTGTGTGTGTGTATGTGTGTGTGAGTGTATTCATGTCCATGGTGGTACATGTACATGGTTTGGGCTGTAGTGTGTTTTGAAGCTGGGAGTGTGTGTATGTGGGTATGATACTTATGTTAAAAAATAGCAATAGTAGATACAGCTATCGCTTTTTTTCCACACTGGTTGTCTCTCCATGGAACAGTTAATTCCTCTTAGTGGAGTCCTGTTAGAATATCACAATGTCCATGATGGAACAGGAACAGGCTGGGGGGGGGGGGGTGGGAATCTGCTCCCTGAGCTAGGCAGGACGAGGGAGTGGAGAACAGCAAACGTTTTCAGGTTTTATCCATTCATTCTCATTGCCTCTATCCTTACTCTTTCTAAGTGGGACAGAGGGACCTGGGTCATAGGTGAAACAGAGATATACAGAGAGATGGCTTCTTTTCTTACTCACACATTATTTATATTCTATGGTGAAAGGAAAGGAAATGGGGAAATTTGAACTACAAGGGGAGGAAGATAATGTAAAAAATGCAATCTGACCCTAAATATAGAAAACTGTATTTTCAGCAGGATCATAATTGGCGTGCTATTAGAGTAATGATATTCTCATTGTTATCTGCTACAAATGAATAATACGTAAACACAGATGTTTCAAAATAGCTCTAAAAAACCTGAGGATTCACTGTCTTTAAGTAAGTTTTCAGATAAACCACTTCCAGACCAAGAAAACCTGCCTGCGATATTTTAAAACTTTTTTTTTTTTTCTATTGGGACATTATTTTCTTTTGTTGTGAGAGCAGTGAACTTGCCCAGGAAAATTTCAAGAACATGGCTGTACAAATTTCTCCTATGCATGCCTGCCCAAATGGATCAAGTCTTTTCAAAATGTGGCTTACATTTGAAAGATACCAAAGTTGTCATGTACTTTCTTTAATAGTCCCAATAATAATAATAATAATAGTAGTAGTAATATTTTTAATTATTTGCATGATTATTTGCTTAGGTCTCTGGACAGGAGTGGCCATGTCTTATTTGTCCTGGTGTAGCTAAAATGTTAATGTAGTGCTTGATACATGGTGGGTGATTGATAAATATCTTTTGAAAGAATAAATAACAATATTTTTCTTTAATGTAGCTTTTTTAAAACCCATATAATGTACATAAAGAAACACCTGAATAAAAAACAAAGTTTTTAAGGAAGGGAAGGAATTATCTTAACAATTAGACAGAATTCTGAGTTATAACCATTAATGTATTAGAGTCCTTATCTTGAAGCCAAAAAAATGTGATAAGATTTTTAAATACCTTTTTAAAGATTAAATAAGTAATCACCACAACAACTGGAAGCAATAATGTCTTTGTGTATCTCAGTGGTGTCTGAAACATAGCAAATTATTGGCAATAGTTATTTAATTTTATTTTATATGAATAAAACTCTATGAAAACTGAGTGCCACAATGAAATTTCTTAAAGGTAAAAATATCTTGGTCATTTTGTTGTTATGTGCTGTCGAGTCGGACCCGACTCAGCGACCCCTCCTTGGGTTTCCGAGGCAGTATCACTACGGAAGTAGATTGCCCCATCTTCCTTCCGAGGAGTGGCTGGTGGGTTTGAACCGCCAACCTTCTGGTTAGCAGTTAAGTGGTGCCTTAGGCACTAAGCTACCAAAGCTCCTATCTTGGTCATTAGCCGTCTATATATTCATTAGCTTCTAGGTTCTAATACAAGAATCATAAACTTATGAAAAAAAGTAATACAAAGTATCAAAAATTTTAATGATACAAATACTAGTAGACCTAGAATTAGCTATCTATTAATTGGTTTTACCTTTTGTTTATTGACATAATATTGTTTTAAAGGTGTGTTTACCAATTCCTATATCGTCATTTCCTAAGTTGCAATGTTCCTTGTTTTTATTAGTGTGATCAAAAGTAAAAAGGAAGAAAAAGAGCAAGTAATTATTGTATCAGTAACTACTGAAATGACATCAGCTAAATAACTCTCATAACCTATTATTTTGATAGGGAATGATTTACCATATAACTAAATTTTATGTTTTCTGAGAGCTGGATGGAGCTCTTGTGGCACAGTGGTCAAGCACTTGGCTGCTAACTAAATGACTGGCAGTTTAAACCCACTAGCTGCTCTGTGGAAGAAAGATGTGACAGTCTGCGTCCCTAAAGACACAGTCTTGGACGCGATGTCCCTCAAGACCAGAACTAGATGGTGCCAGGCTACCAATGCCAACCACTCAGGAAAGGATCAAATCTGGAGATCCTGGATAGAGTGGGAGGAAAAACGTGGAACAAAATCCAAAAACTCAATAATGACCAGAAATACTGGTCGGATGGAGTCTGGTGAGACCCCCAATACTATGGCCCTGGGATATATTCTGGGCCTGGAATAAAGTTCATTCCCAAGGGCTGGCTCACAGCCCAATAGTAAACAAGATGTAGATGCAGACCACTCGACCCCAGGTGACACACCTACATATTCTATGGAAATATATCCCTTGGAGCAATTGACCATGGGGCACCAGAGGGGCAACATTCACATGGAGGAAATGCAGGACAAACAGTAGTGCATAGCCATAAGTGGCATGGAGGGAGGGTTACTGAGCAGGGAGGGGAGGAGACTGGTTAGGGCTGGGGATGGTAAATGGGGAGTGAAACTAAATGTACATGTAACGTTGAATGTAAAACAAACTCTTACAATAAAAAATAAAATAGAATAAATATACAGTCTTGGAAACCCTATGAGACAGTGCTACTCTGTCCTATAGTGTTGCTATGACTTTGAATTAATTCATCAGCAATAAGTTTGGTTTCATTGGGTTTGAGGATAGGAACCAGGGCATATTCCTCTTTTTAACCCTACAGAAAACTGCCTCACAGATAAATATTGGCCAATAATAGTTTTTGAATGAACAGATAACTTGTTAGATCGATAAGAGATAAAATGTGACAAAATATCATTAGTTATCATTAATTCTTAAACCAGGCTGAACCAATGATATTTTTCCTAAACAGAAAAAATTAAGCAGCAGGTAGAGGAAAGAGCCCTGGATTGGTGTTAGTAGACCCATGTTCTAAACTTGGTCCTACTGCATACATTGGGCATGTCATTTGAGCTTTGGTTTCTTTATCTGCAAATGAAAGACATATATATACTACATGGTCTTTGGTCTCATTAGTAGTACACCTTTCTTGGCAATATTTTGTTAGAAAATTTGGAAATATTTGGAGTAATAAACATGACAAAATTGAATTTGCTAAAAAGAAAAACAAAACAAGTAATTTTTTGTGTTGTTTTTGTTTTCCTGAATGGTCACATACCCCTAACTGGCCTAGATGATTAAAGGTAATTGAAAAAGTTGTTGCTGTTGTTAGGCGCCATTGAGTCAGTTCACACTCATAGATCCCTATGTACAAAAAAATGAAACACTGCCCAGTCCTGTGCCATCCTCACAACTCTTTGCTATGCTTAAGCCCATCATTCAAGCCACTGTGTCAATCCATCTCATTGAGGGTCGTTCCCTTTTTTGTTGACCCTCTCATGCATGATCTTCTTTGAGATGCAGTAATAGTTATGAAGGAGCCCTGGTGACACAGTGATGAAGCACTCAGTTGCTAACCAAAAGGTCAGTGGTTCCAACCCACGAGCTGCTCCATAGGAGAAAGATGTGGCAATCTGCTTAGAAAGCCTGTGGTACTGTTCTACTGTGTCTTAATAGGTCACTGAGTCAGAATTGACTCAACAGCAAACCACCACAACAGCATGCTGTATACACTATGGTAAACGCTCTACATGGATTATTTTATTTAATAATTATCAATCACTCTTTAATTAAGAGGCTGTTTTTCAATGATTTCACAGATGAGAAAATAGTAGAGAAAAAGCAATATTATTAGCAAAGGTTATAGTAAAAATATGATTGTTGTTATGTGCTGTCGAGTCAGCCCTGACTCATAGCGACCCCTCCTTGGGTTTCCGAGGCAGTATCACTACGGAAGTAGGATTGCCCAACCTTCCTTCCAAGGAGTGGCTGGTGGGTTTGAACCGCCAACCTTCTGGTGAGCAGGCAAGTGTCTTAGCCACTATGCTACCAGAGCTCCCAAAAATAGGGAAACCTAATTAGGTGTTCTTGCATAAAATATTTTGAGTTTCAGATAAAAGCAAAATTTAAGAGCAAAAAAATCACTGTGCCTGAAGAAGAAAAAAATAGAAAAAACATTCATACCGCTTTTTCCATAAAGTCAAATTCAGGAGCACAGGTGTATATCAAGGTATCAAAATCTGTGTACCTTAAGATTCTGGCTGCTATAAGATCACTTAGGCGAATCTGGAATAAAATAAAGTAAAATGAATTAAAATTATACAATAGATAGTTATACAATAGATAGTTATAACTGATGATACAATAGATAGTTGTAACTGATTTTGATGTAGCAGTAATAAAGTCTATGGAGCACAGAAGTCTAAGATACATGGCAACCAAAAACAATACAATTAACCAAATGTGTCATGGGTTGAAATGTGAAGATAACTGAAAAACAAAGAACCAAGAAAAACAAAAACTAGAAAGATGTCAGAAATAATAATAAAGAGTGAACTAAAATCATTATTTGCTGGGCAAAAACAGCAATGCAGTTAATTAAAAGATTTTATATTCATATCATTTATCAATTAAAAAAGGAAACAATTTAATTCAACCATTCACTACACATTGTAAATGGTGAACAAACTTCTTATGTATAGTCATTTTCACAAAGCCTTGTGTATTCATTAAAGCTTTTGGTGCCTCCTGATATTTTTAAGACACAAATTTTCAAACCAATAAGCACTGAGTTCTTCCTCATAAGGATTACAACAGATATACATATTACTTTGATTCAGTTACTTGATCCCTATTGCCTTAAAAATAACCACCACCAACTAAACCTCAACTTGTAGAATCTATGCTTTCTACTGATTATTTACTAACCATTTTTGGTGAGACAACCATTTTTCATTCTCAGAAGGCCAGATAAAGGAAAAATTTTGGTACTTAAAACTTTAATCCAAATTATTTTGTAGAGATAAATTATTTTTAATAATTATAAAATTATTTTATAACAAGTTTGATGATTATCAGGAGTTTTCATTTATTCATGGTTCCCCTTGCCTACCAAGGACAACTCAGAAGTGACTTTATTTTTTCTAATGTAGAATAGTACTGATGACTAAGAATAACTTAAACAAGCAACTATAATTTCAAGTCTTTCTCATAGCTGTCACATAAAGAAGGTTACGTAGAGTACCAAGATTGTGTGTGAATGGGTTAATTTCTTTTGATATTTGTAAAGAGCTAGTCAATAATGTTGAGCCGGACAAGAAACAAAAGCACAGACCAAGTTAATAGGTAAATAGCACAGAAGACTTAAATAAAGTTTATCATAAAATATATGCTCTATAAAATAAAAAGTTAAGATCAATAAAAAGGGAAGAAGTAAAGGAAATACGTCAGACTCAGACATAAAAGAGAACAACAGGAACAAATTAATCTAATAAACCACTATGCAAAGCTAGCAATACATGGAAAATAAATGCTTATATTTTGAAATTTATTTAAATATGACCATATATGCAAGTGGATAATGAC
The DNA here is from genome assembly GCF_000298275.1 of Orycteropus afer afer. NCBI lineage: Eukaryota > Metazoa > Chordata > Mammalia > Tubulidentata > Orycteropodidae > Orycteropus > Orycteropus afer. Next base: position 76,351 of record NW_006922480.1, on the reverse strand, counting down.
TATACTTGGCCTTTTAAAAAGCATTATAAATCCCTTGCTAGAGCTGAAGTAACTCATCGAGTCGGACCCGACTCATAGTGACCCCTCCTTGGGTTGCTGAGGCAGTATCACTACAGAAATAGATTGCCCAACCTTCCTTCCAAGGAGTGGCTGGTGGGTTTCAACCACCAGCCTTCTGGTTAGCAGTGAAATGCCTTAGGCACTATACTACCAGAGCCCCTATAAATCTCTTACTAGAGTTGAAGTAATTTCAGCATAAGAAATCGGCCCTGAAATTGAATAATACTATATTATATATTAAGGAGCTCTGGTGGCATAGTGGGAGCAAGTGCAAACAATAAATAACACCATTTAAACAAATTACTATTTATATTTTAATTGAAGTATAAACAAATGGCTACTTAACAAATTATTGTTTTTCTAGGAAACTAGCTGTCCTAATTATCTTGTGTTGCTGTAACAAAAATACCACAAGTAGGTGGGCTTAATTGACAGAAATTTATTTTCTCAGATTTTAGAGGACTGGGAGTCCAAATTCGGGGGCGGGGGGCTCTAGAGGAGGGTTCTCTTTGTCCGCTCTGTGGAAGGTGCTTGTTTCTTTTCAGTTCCTATTCCTAGGTTCCTTGAAGATCATGTTGCATGTATCTTCCCCTCTGTTTTGTGTTTGCTTGTTTTCTTAATCTGCTCTTTTATTCTCAAAAGAGAATAATTTAAGACATACCCTACACTAATAAAAACCAAAAACCAAACTCACTGCCGTGGAGTCAGAGCCGACTCATAGCGACCCCTCCTTGGGTTTCTGAGGCAGTATAACTGCAGAAGTAGATTACCCAACTTTCCTTCCGAGGAGTGACTGGTGGGTTTGAATAGCTACCCTTCTGGTTAGCAGCCAAGTGCCTTAGGCACTATGCCACGAGAGCTCCCCCCTACACTAATATTGCCTCATTAATACACCAAAGAAAACTCATTGCCAAGTGGGATTATAGACACAGGGTTAGGATTTACAAAACATTTTTGAGGACATAATTTGATCCATAATATTCCACCCTTCAGTCCTCCCCAAATCCATGTCTTTCCCACATGCAAAACACATTCACCACATCACATCATCCCAAAAGTCTTAAATCACCTCCAAGTCCAAAATCTCATTTTTAACTCACCTAAATCAAATATGAGGAGCTCTGGTAGCATAGTGCCTAAGGCACTTGACTGCTCACCAGAAGGCTG
>NW_006922480.1:69867-74999 GCF_000298275.1 Orycteropus afer afer | reverse complement strand
CGACTCGACGGCAAAACAACAACAACAACAAATCAAATATGAAGGAGCTATGATGGTACAGTGAGTGGTTAATGTATTCAGCTGCTAACCAATTCAGCAGTTCAAACCCACCAGCCACTCCTCAAGGGAAAGATGAGGCAGCCTGCTTCCATAAAGAAGCCTTGGAAACTCTATGGCGCAATTTTATTCTGTCTTATAAGGTTGCTATGAGTTGGCATCAACTTGATAGCAGATTTTAAAATCACATATAGGTGAGACTTTAGGTATTTTCCACCCTAGGGTAAAACTCCTCTTCATCTGGACTCTTTGAAATCTAGAATACAAATTTTCTGTCTCCAAAGGATAATGGTGGAACACATACAAGGTAGACATTTCCATTACAAGTGGGAGAAATTGGAAGGAAATAAGGGATAGTGGGCACCAGTCCTCCAGACTCTGGGTGTTGGCCATGCTCTCTCGATTCTGGGTAAAGGCCCCATGCCCTGGCCATGAGCCCCAGGCTCCCAGGCCTACTGACACAGTAATTATGCTCCCTCAGGTTTTGTTGTTATTTGCTGTCAAGTTGGATCTGACTCATAGCTACCCCTCCTTGGGTTTTCAAGGCAGTGTCACTACGGAAGTAGATTGCCCAACCTTCCTTCTGAGGAGTGGCTGGTGGGTTTGAACCACCAGCCTTCTGGTTAGCAGTCAAGTGCCTTAGGCACTACGCTACCAGAGCTCCTCAGGTTTAGGTGGCACTAATTTCCTAGTCCATCTGAGTGGCCGGCCCATTTACTTAACGCCAACAGGCTCCTGATCCGTCCGTTTTGGGCAGTAGTTCTTCTATCTTCTTGGCCCATTTAAATGGCAAAAACGGAATAAAACTGGTGGGGATCTAACTCTTTGAAACCTAGGAGGCCATAGCCCCACCCTTTGAAACCAAAGCAGTTCTTCTTGCCGTGCTCCTTCCAACAGTTCTGCTGATCTCTCACCTGCTCCAGGGATGGTGCTTTCCTTTCCTAGGAAGCCAACAGATGTTTGGAACCAAGTTGTTCCACTGGCCCGTTTCTGTAGAATCCCAGAAGGCAGACAGCTTTCTTTCATTTTGTACTGTCTCTTTCCCTTTCAGTCTAAGCTGACAGAACTTTTCTTAGGTATTTGAATGAATCCATCAGTCACAGGCTTAGTTTTTTAACAAAAGATTGAGTTACCAAATCCTTGCAGAGAGTTTTAGGGCACATGTCTTTAGTTTATGCAACACAATTTTCCAAATTTTTAAGTTCTGGTTTCATTTTGCACAGCTCATTTTTAAGTCCATCTCTTTCCTCCCATCTTCCAGTATAAAGGGGAAGGAGGAATAAACTGCCCTTTTAAGACCTGGCTTAGCAATATCCTCAGTCAAATATCCAAGTTCATAAATTTTGAATTCTACCTGTAACCAAATATTTGAAGATAATTCAGATGAGCTCTTTGCCACTGCACCCAAAGCATGACCTTCTCTCCAATGTCTAATCACTTGTTCATCATTTCCTTTTAAAATTCCACCAGAAGCACATTTAACATCCACATTTCTAGAAAAATTTGCTGATGGTGCTATGATAGGTATTCTCTGAAACAACAGAGACTTTCTCCACGGCTCTCCTCACTTCCTTTTGAGTCCTCACCAGAATTGATGTCCACAATTTTACCAACAGTCTCTTCAGGGCAATCAGGTTTTAGTGTTTGTTGTTGGGTGCCATTGAGTCATTCTGACTCACAGTGACCTTATCTACAACAGAATCAAACTTCCCAGTCCTACACCATCCTCACAATCATTGCTATGCTTAAGCCCATGGTTGCAGCCACTCTATCAATACAACTCATTGAGGGTCTTCCTCTTTTTTGATGATCCTCTGATTTACCAAGCATGATATCATTCTCCAGGGACTGATCCTTCCTAATAACATGGACCAAAGTACAAGAGATGAAGTCTTGCCTTCCTCATGTCTAAGGGGCATCCCAGCTGTACTTCTTCCAAGATAGATTTGTTCTTTCCTCTGGCAGTCCATAGTATATTCAGTATTGTTTGCCAACACCAAAATTCAAATGCATCAATTCTTCTGTGGTATTCCTTATTTATTGTCCAGCTTTCACATACATATGAGGTGATTGCAAATACAATGGCTTGGCTCAGGCACACCTTAGTCTTCCAAGTGACATCTTTGTACCTTAACACTTTAAAGAAATGTCTTGTGCAGCAGATCTGCCCAATGGAATACATTGTTTGATTTCTTGACTGCTGTCCCTGGGTGTTGATTGTGGATCTAAGTAAAAGGAAATTCTTGACAACATCAATCTTTTGTCCATTTATTGTGATGTTGCTTATTGGCCTACTTGTGAGGATTTCTGTTTTGTAATGTTGAGGTACAATCCATACTGAAGGCTGTAGACTTTGATCTTCATCTGTAGGTGATTCAAGTCCTATTCACTTTCAGCAAGCAAGGTTGTGTTAGGCACCTTCTAATTCCTCCAACCTCCACCAATAACCAAATTACAAAACCATTTTCCCATTTTAGGCATTTGTTAGAGCAGAACCTCGTGTTCTGGCTTCAAATCCTGTCTTAGTTATCTAGTGCTGCTATGACAGAAATAAAAGAAGTGGTTATCTTTAATGAACAGAAATTTATTTTCTCAGTTTAGGAGGCTAGACGTCTGAATTCAGGGCACTGACTACAGGGGAGGGCTCTCTCTGTTTGCCTGCATGGAGGAAGGTCCTTGCTTTTTTTCAGCTTCTGTTCCTAGGTTCCTTGGTGAGCATGTGGCGTGTATCTTCTTCCCTCATTTTCTGCTTGCTTGCTTGCTTGATCTGCTTTTTTATATCTCAAGAGATTGACTTAAAGACACATCCTACACTAATTCTATCTCATTAACATACCAGAGAAGATCTATTACCCAGTGGAATTATAACCACAGGTATAGGGGTGGGATGACTAATGTTATGTGTTAACTTGGCTAGGCTATGATTCTCTGTGGTTTGACAGATACGATGTAATCACTTTTCATTTTGCAATGTGATTTGAACAATCAGTAGAAAGAGGAGTTTCTTTGTGGGTGTGGCCTCTTTCCATTATATAAAAGGATATTCTGGCAAATCTTACTTTTTTTTTCTTTATACTGTTCTCATCATCTGACCTCTGTTTCTTGGGACATAAACCTGCAGAAGTCTCTGGCCTGCCACCTGACCTGCAGATTTTGGGTTTGTCAGCCCCTGAAACTATATAAAACAGCAGAGGTCTTCAGCCTCTCATCTGACCCATGGATGTGGGACTTGCCAGCCCCCACAACTAGGTGAGCTATTTCCTCAAACTTTTGTGAGCCATTTACTTAAAGTAAATTTCTGTCTGTATATATATATATCTACATGCTTCACTGGTTTGGCTCCTCTAGAGAAACAAGACTAAGAAAAAGAGTTAGAATTTACAGCATAAATTTTTTGAGGGACACAATTCAATCCATACCACTAGGTCAACAACATTCACTGATGAATTTTTTTCTAAGCAAGTTGAGAAGATCATTATTAGACTATAAAGTTTTGATATTGGTTCTGCCAATAACTACCTTGAGAAACTTGAAGAAGACACTTAATTTCTATATAATGATAAGATTAGAATATATTATTTCACTGTTTTCATTCAGCTATATTCTTACAAGAACTTTTATGTTTTAACTAGAAAGTACTTACATGATCTGAAACGCCTAAGATTTTAGATGTCAAAAATTTCAAAATAATTGTTCCAAGCCACCAAATACAACCTTGAATTAGCTAGAAAATAAATGAAATAGATGGAAGTCAGGTACTGAAAATACGAATTGCCCAGTTAGAATATTCAATCATATCTATACATGATGGGAAAAATTTTAATCATGCAAGTGAGGTATAAAAAAAGAAGATGAAATATATAGTAACCCTGAAGTTCTAAATGCCCTAAAACTAGAAGAATTTCAAAAGTTATTTCTTTTAAATTTCTGCTAAAATAAGAGAAGGGTTATATGTTTTAAAATATTACTTCTCAGTGAAAAATCTTTTTTTCCCAAAAACACTGTAATAAATTTATTCTACAATTCTTGTGAAAATATAATTTTATGAGCCCTTCCTCAAAACAGGAAAATTTGAAATTTGAAATCTTAAGCCTTCCTTTTAAAGAGAAATATGAACTAAAACTTATAAAGGGAGTTTTTTTTTTCATTCTTCTTAATGATTTTTTGTTTTGTCTAACCTTGATATAAAAAGTAACAAATGTAAACTCCTGGGTAGCCTGAGGAAAATTATAGCAGCTTAAATTAAAATCTCTAAACATATCCTCCAAAAAATTATGCAGGGCAGCAAATGGGACAATATGACCACACATATAGAAAACAGATAACAGAATGACCTTCTGAATACTCGTAAGCAGAATAAAGATACCAAACTCAGCAGTTATATTTCAAGTTCTTGATCTATGCCTTTTCAGAAAGAGAGGAGTCCCATAAAGCTAAATAAAAGAGAAAAGGGATATGAAGGGCCAAAAACTGACCTAAAACACCTCCATAAAAAGAAAGTCTATGTTAAGTGGGGAAAGAGCCTTGGTAGTTTGGAGTGTGTTCTATAGTGTAGGGACTTAAAAGTGTACATGATGAAAAGTGTTGATCTTGAAAGTATTACTTCTGGCAGACAAAGGATAAATAAGGGAGAGGGACCCTTTGAAGAAGGGATGATAAAGGATATAAAACAAGCAAGAAGTTAAAACTTAGTATCCTGCAAGACAAATGAAAAAAAAAAAAAAAATCAGAAGACACTCACTACTTCCATCTCACACACATAGAGTTATCCATTAAAAAAAAAACTGCATGTTGCTATATCGGCAAAAGAGGTTGCACTTGGTCTAGTGCAAAATAATTAGTGCATTGTTGTTGTTGTTGTTGTTATGTGCCATCAAGTCAGCCCCGACTCATAGCGACCCCTCCTTGGGTTTCCGAGGCAGTATCACTACAGCAGTATATTGACAGAGAACTTCCAGAGGTTCAAGCTGGATTCAGAAGAAGACATGGAACAAGGGATATCATAGCTGTTGTCAGATGGATCTTGGCTCAAGGCAAAGAATACCAGAAAGATGTTTACTTGTGTTTTATTGACT
>NW_006922480.1:67156-68447 GCF_000298275.1 Orycteropus afer afer | reverse complement strand
TTTGGATTCCCTTTCTTCGTTTTATATATATATATAAAACAAGGGAGCTCTGGTGGCATAGTGCCTAAGGCATTTGACTGCTAACCAAACAGTGGCTGATAGTTCAAACCCACCAGCCACTCCTCAGCCACTCCTCAGAAGGAAGTTTGGGCAATCTACTTCCGTAGTGATACCGCCTTGGAATCCCTCCCAAGAAGGGGGTCACTATGAGTCAGATCTGAATCAATGGCAGTGAATTGTATATAACAAAAAAACAAATCAAAACATTTCAGCTCATGAAATTCAATGTATAACAAATATCCAATGAAACAGAAGAAAACTGTAATACAGAATTAAAACTGAATTGTTGTTGTTGTTGTTGTCATTTGCCATCGAGTCAGCCCCAACTTATAGCGACCCCTCCTTGGGTTTCCGAGGCAGTATCACTACGGAAGTAGGATTGCCCAACCTTCCTTCTGAGGAGTGGCTGATGGATTTGAACCGCCAGCCTTCTGGTTAGCAGTCAAGTGCCTTAGGCATTATGCTACCAGAGCTCCTAAAACTGAATTAAGCATCTTTAAACAATTATTCAGAGGTCTGGTAGCATAGTGCCTAAGGCACTTGACTGCTAACCTGAAGGCTGATGGCAACCCAAGGAGGGGTTGCTATGAGTTGGGTCAGACTCGACAGCACATAACAACAACAATAACAAACAGTTATTCAATTAAAAAAAAGTCTTATATCAGAAATTCATAAGCTAAAAACAGACAAAAATGAACAAAAGCAGAAAGAACAAGACAGTTGATTAAACACAGAAACAAAATGGAAAAAGGAGAAAATCAACTTAAAACAAAAAATACTAAATTACAAGAAGGCTTAACGAGAATATATTTTTTAAAAAATTAACAAAAGCAGTTAAAAGAATCATATTAACCAAATCTGGAACTGACAGCATGCCAAGTTTTTCAAATATAGATATAATTCAATATAGAATTATTCCAGCACCATTCATCAAAAAGTGATCTCTTTTGTACATCAAGTTTTCATATAAGCATGGACCTATTTCTAGGATCTACATTCTATTTCATTGGTCAATTTATCTAATCCTACTTACATTCCAAAAAGCACAAAACAAAGCAAACCCTAATAATTTGTAGATTCTTTTATGTTTTCTACATAAATAATGTGACTAACTTTCTTTACAAATTTCTTTGATTTACTTTTTATTTATTTATTTATTTGCTTGACTGTGTTAGCTAGGACCTCTAGTAAGGTGAAGTAGCACACTTATCTTGATTTCAAATGGAAAACA
>NW_006922480.1:48503-66981 GCF_000298275.1 Orycteropus afer afer | reverse complement strand
TCTCTCTTCCCACTTCTTCCCTGTAGTTACCTTTCCCCTATGTCTTTCTTTCCTATGCATTCCTGCCCTCTAAGCTACCTCCCTGTGCAAATACTGTCCTTCTGTTCTCTCATGATTGATCAACTGATTGTTCTAAGGAGTGTATCTATCTGATGTAAATGTTCACCCTATAAGCCTGTCTATTGTTTGGCTGGAAGCCAGGGGAGTAAATTCAATCCCAGACCTGAAGGGTAACTACAGGTCATAGTCTTGGAAATTTCGCTAGGCTCTATCGGACCAGTAAACCTGACTTTTTTTTTTTTTTTTTTTATGATTTTGAGTTTTGTTCCACATTGTTCTCCCACTTTAGCCAGGATCTCTTGCACTGACCCCTTTCTGAGTGGTTGACAGTCATAGCCAGGCACCAACTAGCTCTTCTGAAAACGAACAATTTCTTTAATTTCTTGTCACTTTTGAACGTTTACTCAGCTATCTATAATATTCTAAGGTCCAAGTTATTTCCATTCAATACTTTGAAAATGGTATACACTTTTGACTTATTCCTTTCTTCTTTACAGACGAGAATTTTATGTCAATCTGATTCTAATTCTGTTAAGAGTAATCTGTTTTACCTTGGGTATCTCAACAAGCCAGCATGGATTTTAGCTTCTATTGAAGGAAACTTTAAAGTGAATCTGTTAGGCCTAAAAGTACTTTGTTCAGCCTCTATCTCATAAAGAATTACCTTTGCTGACAATATATATAGGAGCTCTGGTGGCATAGTGCCTAACGCATTTGACTGCTAACCAGAAGTCTGGCGATTCAAACCTACCAGCCACTCCTCAGAAGGAAGACTGGGCAATCTACTTCCATAAAGAAACCATGTCGGAAAACCAAAGACATACATATATATATATATATATATGTGTATATATATATATGTGTGTGTATAGGAGCTCTGGTAGCGTAGTGGCTAAAGCACTTGACTGCTAACCAGAAGGCTGGCGGTTCAAACCCACCAGCCACTCCTCGGAAGGAAGGTTGGGCAATCCTACTTCCGTAGTGATACTGCCTCGGAAACCCAAGGAGGAGTCGCTATGAGTTGGGGCTGACTTGACGGCAAACAACAACAACAACAACATATGTGTATATATATGTGTGTGTGTGTGTGTGTGTGTGTGTGTATACACACACACAGAAAAAGAGAATATTTAATACTTAGAGAAGCTAAAAAAATAACTTTCTTGCAACTTACCACGTCATGGTAAATAAAATTAAAATTAGGTTTTGATAGTAATGAGTTATAATTTTTCTATAGATTTTTATATTGCAATTCAATGTAAAAATATAAAATCTTTCTTGTTTTCAAATTTATTATGACAGAGAATGATATGGAATATAAATTTTATACCACAGATATTAAAGGACTTGATGGAATAAAACAAGTTTTTGTAAGAAAAAGTGTTAGCTCACAAAATATTTTTTGCTTTTTATCCTTGTCTGACTTCCATAAAAAAACTATAAAAAGCCAGAAAAACTGTTGGCTTTGTTGCTTCTTTGCTTGCTTTTTTAGATGACTAGCATGATTTGTTTTTCTTTCTTGTATAAATCATAACAATTTCAGAAATTTAAATACAAGCTAAATGTTGGTTATATTTCAACTTTTCTCTCCTTGAATTTTTTTTCTTTGATATTCTTGAATTGCAAGCTTAGTTAATTTTCCTTCTTTTCAGTCTGCTACTGGAAATATTTAAGACAATGATTTTTCCTCGCAGTAGAACTTTAGCAGAATTTCCTAAATGTCCAAGAACACTATCTTTTCTCCATAGTATGTACTTGCCTATTTGATTTCCTTTTGAGTTGTTTTCAAAAGAGGATCTTTTAATTTTAATTTTTACAATATTGCCAAATTTTTCTGAAGTCAAAAAGTCATATCCTGGCAGAGTCATCCAACAATTTAATTTAGTACAATTTAGTTTAGTATATATATCTTTCTATATCCTCCCCATAACTGACGGGAGAATGCCTCTAGCAATAGAAAACCGCCACCCATTCCATTTGTTCTCTTGCATTCTGAGTAGAAATCTACCTCTTCATCTTATCTTAATTCTTCCCAGTTTTATTCACAATATATAATATGCAAACACACAGCTTGTTGACACGGCAAGCTTTTCTTGCTTTTTAAAAGGAGTTATCAAAGACTCAAGAGAAAAGTAATGAATCTCATATGTATATTAAGACATTTAAGGAGTTGCAATACCTTCCTAGTAATGTTATTATTTTACTTGGAAACAAAAAGCATAAAAATAGAGATATAGATATTTGGGAACAATCACAACAAAGATTAGATACTAGCTGAGTTGAAATAAGAAACCTCTGGGAGTTGGTTGTTCTAAGGAGAAGAATAATAGAATACAAAGTTGGAAGCAGAGGGAAAGAGATGACAGAAAGATACAGAGGAAGGAAAAAGGAAAGTTGGGATAAATCTAAAAGCAGAGTTGTTTAGAAGAGAAGGTTAATAATGCTACAAGAGAAACTCAAGGTGAGTAGAAAGAAATTAAAGATCAAGGTAATGTGTGTATGGCAGAATGAAAAGTAAAAGAAGAAAAGCCTGACAGTAGTGCTCAAGTAAAGGAACTTATTTCTTGAAAATGATTATTGTGTTTGCTAAGGACTGTTCCCTACCTTAGACAACTAGTTATTAAAAAGACATAATAAATATAATAAATATAAATCATTAGAGTTTTTAACTGTATTATTTATACCCAGATTACAGAAATAAAAAAATTAAAGTTAGAAGAAACTGTGTTAAAAATGTTAAACCCTGTTAAAGGCAACAAAGGTGAATATTATTATATACAATTTATTTCAGTAACAAAAAAGTTAAACCTTACCCAAAAGTTGAGTTCAGATGCTCCCAATCTTTGAATTTTAGTTCTCTTTAGAATTATAACCTAAATATATGACAGAAAAATAAAACAATTAAAATTAACACACATTTTGTGAATGGTACATTTCAAAAATTACTACTCCCTTCCATCTTGGTTATCATCAGCCATTTCTACCTTAATTGTTGATTTTTCAAATTGTATATATGGTAAATTTCCTTGAGGTGATGTCTAAATACTTCCTGTGCCGACAAAAAGTTGCCTCTTGAATCAAGTTAATTCCTCACTAATTTAATCTGGAGTTTTCTGAGTAATTCCCCTAAAGAAGCAGATGGTGCATTGGTGATGATCACTGCAAGTGTACATTGTGTAGCAAAACAGTGAATCAAATTAACATGAAAATCCTTTCTTTACAAACTCCCAGATGAAATATTTTTAAATGTTTTTAAAATGAACAACTGAACTTTTAAGAAAGAAAAAGAACTTTCTAGACGGTAGAAACAAGAAGGTGATTTAGGAAAAAAACAAAAAACTGAAAACATTAGTCATTGAGATGACCTATGGCAGTCTTTAAGAAGATTGAAAAACTATGTTACACTCCAGCAATAATAGTAAAGTTCAACAAGATAGAAAATAACAAATGCTTAAGGGGGGTATGGAAAGGTTGGAACCCTCATACAGCCTGTGGGACTGTAAAATAGTTCAACTACTGTGGAAAACGATATTGTTGTTGTTGTTATTTGCCATTGAGTCGGACCCGACTCATAGTGACCCCTCCTTGGGTTTTCGAGGCAGTATCACTATGGAAGTATATTGCCCAACCTTCCTTCTGAGGAGTGGCTGGTGGGTTTGAACCTCCAGCCTTCTGGTTAGCAGTCAAGTGCTTTAGGCACTACATTACCAGAGCTCCTGTGGAAAACGATATGGCACTTCCTTAAAAGTTGGAACTAGAAACAACATTTGATCCAACAATCCCACTACTAGGAATATATCCTAAAGGGGTGAGATCTGGAACACAAAAAGATATATGCACACCAATGTATATCACAGCACTATTCACAATAGCAAAGAGATGGAAACAACCTAAGTGTGCATCAACGGATAAATGGATAACCAAACTATGGTACACACACACAATGGAATGCTATGCAACACTAAAGAATAATAAAGAATCTATGAATCACCTGATAAATTCACCTGATAGTGAACTTGGAGTACATTATGCTGAGTAAAATAAGTCAATCATAGAAAGGCAAATATTGTATGAGTCTGTCATTATAAAAAATCAAGGAAAGGTTCACACCGGGAGGGAAATTTTCTTTGCTGGCTACCAGGGAAGGGGGTGGTGGTGTTACTGCTGATGAGTTAAGAGATGTGTTGATGTGGGTGAAGGGAAAGACAATATAATAAAAGTGTGTGACCAGCACACTATCATTAAGGAAGAGGAAGACACAGACAGAAAAGTGTCCAAGAGGTACAGATAACAAAGGTAAATATTATTACATACACATTTATCAGTATTAACAAACACTAATCTTTAGGTAGATATATAGGTAGACAGGCAAGATTAGGTATGGGTAGGCAAATGGGAATATACCCATGAGAATACATAGGTTTGGGAGATGACATTCCTGCACATAGTTGTATGTGGTATAAAACTGTCTATGTACATTATAGAGCTAATGGGACAAAGTTAGGATAACTTCTTAGCCACAACCAAGCACCTTGAGTGAGTGAATTGCTGAGCCTGCTGGCTCAGGACTATAGTTGCAGGGGACATCAAGCTCAATTGGTTCAACATAGTACATAAAAACATTCTTTTACATCTTACTTTGGTGAGCAGCAACTAGGGTCTTAAAAGCTTAGAAGTGGCCATCTAAGGTGCAACTATTGGTCTCTCCTCATATAGAGCAAAGAAGAATGAAGAAAATAAAAGAGACAAAAACAATTAGTCCAAGGGACTGATGAACCATGGGAACCTCAGCCTACATGACCCTGAAGACAGAAGAACTAGATGATATCCAGATACCATTGCCAACCACTCAGAGAGGGATCAAAATTGGAGATCCTCATAGAGTGGGGGGAAAATGTGGAACAGAACACAAAAAAATAGAAAAGACCAGGATCACTAGCCAGATAGAAGCTGGTGAAACCCTTGAGACTGTGATCCCAAGTTACCCTTTGGGCCTGGAATTGGACTCACTCCCATAGGTCAGCTCTTAGGCAAATAATTATCTATTATTATCTATTATTGTTCAGCCGACAAGCTGAACAACTACACCAGGAAGATGCACTTCTTAGAACAGTCAACAGCAGGAGATTGGAAGGGCAGCTTTTTGACAGGGAGAAAGCTAGGCAGGCAGGAATACATAGGTAAGATGGACACAGGGAAGGAACAACCACAGGAAGTAGGTGGGAGGAGAGTTGTTACATTTTGGGGATTGTAATAGGTGCCATGGAACAAAATGTGTATGAACTATTGAGTGTAAAATGAATCTGCTTTGTAAAAGTGCACCCATGTTACAATAAAAAATTAAAAAAAAAAACTATCAGAAGAGCAGCAAAAGAGGAGTAAAGTAAGAAGCTGGAGTTGAAACATATGCATAAAGCTGGGGTCTTCAGAAACTCTACCCTCAGTGACTAGAAATTCTCTACCTACCATGTCTAGAAACCGACAAAGAAGGGAAATGAAAAAGATGTATGTTGATACTTACTCGTACAAAAAAGGATAAATCAGAATACTAATGAGACTTCTTACCTACAAGGAGTCTGTAGGAAGAGGGTGGAAAGAAATAGGGAGATAATGGGGTTGCAAGAGATGAGGGGAGAGTGATACTTTTCAGAATTTAGCTTTTTGTCTATTTCTTACACTTCAAAAGATGGTAATATTTCACCTATCCCCTAAAATAAATTAAGTGATTAAAATCAACCAGGGTAAAATTGTTTCTGTCAAGTTGTAGTAGCAGGCAACAGATTTTCTGTCCCGTCTGAAATGACTAACAAAAGAAGGCAAAACATAGAAAACAACAGTTTTTAAGAAACTGGACATCAGGCAAGAGAGGACACTGATCCCTGAGAGATGGAAAAAATGAGGTGAGTCCTCTGATTGTCCCAGCTTACTGCCTTTATAGAGTGCCCAGGCTGTAGCACGGGGAGGGAGAATATAATAGTCTCCTTGAGTTGAGGAAATGGAGATAGGAGCCTATTAAGACAAAGGAAGCTAGAGTTTTCAGGTCAGAGTAGTGGAGAGCAGAAAGCAGCATAGAGATAGGGGTCCAAAGATCTGTGGTAGGTCTCCTTCAAGTCTTCGGCAGACTACTGATTATCACACACATATTTAAAAAAAAAAAAAAAGAAAAAACCCTGAAACAATTAGAGGGAACAATATCCATAGCGTAGATAAACAAGGAATAGTTCTTATTCCTGCATGGAGTAGAATATATCATAAATCATGGATGTCAAGTACTGTTAACAGATGGTTTGCCTCAGTGGGGGGGTAATATTATTAATATTAAACAAAATACTATTTTAGCCTCACTTAAAAAAATATTAAAATCAATACCCAAAGATCAAATTGTTTTCATGTAATTTAACTGCATTACAGACTAATGCTTAACACTATTTCTAGGAATAAAAGAATATCCAGGATGCAACAAAGTAAAATATATGAAGTCTGGCACTCAATCAAGGAGCTCTGGTGGTGTGGTGGGCAAGGCATTTGTATGCTAACCAGGAGTTTGGTGGTTCAAATCCACCAGGTGCTCTGTGGAAGAAAGATGAGACAATCTATTTCTGTAAAGATTTACAGCCTTAGAAACCCAGTGGGGGTCACTATGAGTCAAAATTAACTCAATGGCAGTGGGTTTGGCTTTTTTTGGGAAGGGGCATTCATTCAAACACTACAAGGCATGCAGAGAAGCAGAAAAACAAACCCATAATGTAGTGAAAAATTAATCAATTAAAAATGATCCCTCCTTGGGTTTCCAAGACAGTAGCACTATGGAAGTAGATTGCCCAGTCTTCCTTCCAAGGAGTGGCTGGTGGGTTTGAACTGCCAGCCTTCTAGTTAGCAGTCAACTGCCTTAGGCACTACGCCACCAGAGCTCCTAGAAATAACATGGATGATAGAATTAGTAGTTGGAAACAATTCTAGTTATTGTAACTGTATTACACATGGTGAAAAAGCCACAGAAAAGAGTGAGCTTGTTAAGTAGAGACATGGTACAAATAAAAAAGATCCAAACTGAACTTTTAGATATGAAAACGACAACACCTGAGATGAAACATACACTGGATAGGATTAACATCAGATAGACACTGCTGGAAAAAAAGATTAGTGAGCCTGCAGACATATAGATAGAAACTATTTGAACTAAAACAGAGAAATAAAAATACTGGAAAAAATAACAGAGTAACAGAGAACCATACCACAATTTCAAGAAGTCTAATATATGTGTTACTAGAGTCCCTAGAAATGTGGGGAGTGGAAAAATATGTTAAGAAATAATGGCCAAAAGTTTTCCAAATTTTATAAAAATTATAAACTCAGAGATCCAATAATTTCAATGAACCCCAAACACAAGAAACATTTAGAAAGAGTAAGGCACATTATAATCAAATCATACAAAATCACTTATAAACAGAAAATCTTAAGAATAGCCAAAGAAATTAGACCTGTTAAGTCAGAGGAAAAAAAGGTAAGGATGCTAGCAGATTTCTCACTTGAAAAAAAAAAATGCAAGCATCAAGACAGTGGAGCAAGATCTTTAAAACACAGAAAGATGAATACTGTCAATATATAATTTTATATTCCTAACAAAATGTATCTTTCAAAAATGATGCCAAAATAAAGACTTCATGACTTCATGAGATACATGCATGACAAGAAATGTTAAAGGGGGTCATCAGATAAGGAAAAATTATATCAAATGTTGCAGTGTAGTAAATTACTCAGTATGGCTTTTCTATCCATAAGTCATTGTAAACTCAGTGGTGGAATGAGCAACTGAGGAGCTCCTGATTGTAAATGTTATCCACCTGGGTTATTTCTGTTGGGAATGGCACAACACAATGTTATGGGAGGCTCTCTCTCAGGTGCTTAGAGTTCTGATGCTATGATTGGCTAGTTTGACCACCCTGCCAGGCTCAAAAAGAGGTCTCCTAGAGGCAGAACTCTCTCTGACCACTGGTTGAGGAAGACATGCTGCTGAAAGAGACACGCGCTACTGAAAGAGACATGTGTTGCTGGGAAAGAGACACAAGAGACATGCGTTGCTGAGTAAGACACCGAGGGACCAGCACTGCTGGGGGAGAGACTGTGAGAGACTTGGCTGAGAGACAGTGGCCTGGGAGAGAGATTGAGCATTTTTCCTGAACTTGAATTGTAGCCTGGTGCTTCCCTAATAAACCCCATAATCTGTGAGTTCTGTGTGGCCACTGCAGCGAATTATCGAACCCAGGAGAGAGGTGGTGGGTGCTTTGGGAGGAACGGTTGGAGAAAGGACTGGAGGGAGGCAGCATGTCTGGCCTTGCAGTAATAGGCCTTGGGCTATTAATGGTGATTCTGCCTTCCTCTTGTGGGGTTCTAGGAGGTCAGAACATGTGGCCTCCTTGCCCTTTTTTGCAAATGTCAATTTAGTTCTACAGAAATGAAGGGCACTGGAAATAGTAACTATGGGGTAAATTTATAAGTTTTTAAAAAATATTAAAATATTTTACAGATAGTGACTGCTTATTAAAAAATCAATAAAACTTTCAGTGATTTATGCTATATATAAATAAAATATATGATAATAGCACAAAATAAATAAAAATGCAACATATAAAAATATGTGGGATGTTGTTAAAAGTACTTTGAGGGAAATTCATAGCAATAAACATCTGTGTTAGGAAAAAAAAAATCAATGACCTCACCTTCTACCTTAAAAAATGAGAAAGAGGAAAATAAAACCAAAATAAACAGAAGAAATGATGTAATAAAGATAGATTAGAAATCAATGCAACAGTAAAGAAAAAAGTAGAGAAAATTAATGAAACTGAAAATTGGTTCCTTGAGAAGAACAATAAAATTGATAAACCTCTAGTCAGATTGATCATAGAAAAAAGAAAGACAAATTTCCAGTATCAGGAATGTGAGAGATGATATCACTGTAGATTTTGCAGATACATAAAAGATAATATGGGAAAGTTATGAACAATTTTGACAATAAGTTTGACATCTTAAATAAAATGGACAGATTACTTGAAAGACACAAACTAGAAAAGTTCACACAATGGTCTGCTCCTAGGAAGACTACAACCAAGAAGACCATGTGGGGCAGTTCTTCACTGTCAGGTGGGGCTGCCACAAGTCAAAACTGATTTTATGGTACCAAACAACCACAACAACACAGAGCACACGCGTTACACCTCATAGTGATACACAAATCATCTATTTCAATCCTATACAGTGAGCTTGAAACACAGTATGACCTTAGGTCGTCCTAACACCACTCTTCTGCACCATGACTGGGAAGTTGTTTCACACTGCACCATAAATTCTGCTTTTTGTTGAATTCTACTTTGAACAGATGAACTCATACAGATCAATATCTGTCTTTGCATTTTCAGAGACTCTGGAGTGATGTAATGAAAGCCAATAATGAATCATGTTACAATAGCCAATGAAAATAGAAAAAATTATATGCAATGGGAGAGTGCCTCTTAAATATAAAATTCACTACCAAAAATAAATTAATAAATAACTCACTCAAGGAAAAATAAATAACCCAAGTATTTTCATATCTAGTAAAGAAGTGTGTGTGTGTGGGGGGGATTTCTGCAACGGAAGGACCAGATGTCTTCATTCATAAAATCTATCAAACATTTAGGGAAGAAATCAAATGTATTTTATACAACTTATTTCAGAAAACTGAAGAGGAAGGAATACATTCTAACTTACTCTATGAGACTAGCACTATGCTGTTGCCAAAACAAGGCAAAGATATCACAAGAAAACTATGTACCAATGTTCCTTATGAATGGAACAACAATTCTAAATAATATTTTAGAAAAGTATATCCAACAACAAATAAGTAAAGAGGATAATACATAATAATCAAATTGAAGTCTATCCAAGGAATGCAAAGGTGATATATAACATTTGAAAATCAATCAGTATTCACCATATTAACTAGAAGAGAAATCATATAATATTACATTATTCCCAAAATTCATTTCTGAAAAAAAAACAAAACTCACAGCAAACTAGGAATACATGGGAACTTCCTTAAGCCAATAAAAAGACTCTGAAAAACCTATAGCTAACTCCATACGTGGAGTCACAGTGTGGTGCACATGGTTAATACACTCAGCTGCTAACCAAAAATTTGGAAGCTGGAGTTCACCCAGAGACACCGTGGAAGAAAGGCCTGGCAGTGTACTTTCAAAAAATTCACCACTGAGAACCTTAGGGAGCCAAGTTGTACTCTGACATGCATGGGTAGCCATGAGCTGAAGTTAAGTCAATAGCAACTAGTTAACAACTTACTTAATGATGAAAGACTCAATGCTTTTCCCCTAAGATGAGACATAAGACAAGGATGTCCACTTTCACCACGTTTATTGTAGCCAGTTTAGTAGCGCAAGAAAAAGAGAAAAAGGGTATCGCTTTGAATGTTTATTTGCAGACAATGTGATCATCCATGTATGAATCAGATGGATTTTATATAAAAGCTAGTAGAATGAATAAAAAGAAAAAGAAAAGAAAAAAAAATGTTGGGGTAGAGAGAAAAGAGAAGGGTTACTACTAAAAGGCAAAAAAGGTGTAGGAAGCAAAAATATTAAAATGCAAAGGCAATCCCAAAAGATTCTATTTGTGCACCACACTTGGAAAAATGCTATATTTTGATGCCGTTGTGGCTGGTATAATTTCTAGTAAATGTGAAGTTGAGAGATGGGGGAGAACATTCCAGGTCCCTGCTTATGACCATCAGAAGTGTGACTATAAAGTACTGACATTGATTTACTGAATCACCATTCCAAACAAATATCCAAATGAGTGTAATCCCATTAAAATATATCACATGAGGGAGATTATAAACTTCTTGTAATTATGTTGCCATTGCTCAAAATAGTTTTGGAACTCTTATTTCTAAATTGCCTTCAGATATAATTTTCCAGGTCTTAAGAAAATTGGTCTTACTACTTTATTGTCACACCACATTTTGATCAAGATCACTATTAGCAGCCCAATCACCCAGCTTATTCACAAGACTTGGCTCCAGATAACTTTTGAGACTTTCCAAAAATCAGATCCACGCATGAAAGATGATGATTTGTCACCATTAGGATACTCAAAAGAAGGTGACAGTCTGTGAAGGCAATTCAGAGGAGTTCCAAAAATGTTTTTGGCAATGGCAGTGTCACTGCAATAAGTATTTATGCTACTGAAGTGACTTTACAAGGAAAAAATCATTGTTATACTATGTTGTGGCATATTTTAAAAGTAAGTTTCAGTACCTTCTGATCATTTTTAAGTATTTACATAAGCACTTCGTTAAAAAGAAAAACTTTGAACTATATTATTTTTCAAGGATGAAATAGAGAAAAATCTTTCCTTAGGAAAATCTTGTCATCATGTGAATGATAATCAGGAAAGAAACCTATTTATTTTCCTAAACCTGTGTTAGATGGGTAAATCAGCTATGGGACAGATTAAAAGGAAAAACAAACAGAAAAAACACCTTCATGAGTTTAACACTTACCCATGTCATTAACAAAGATGAGGAATAATAAGAAGATAAGTACATTGGATTTCCAAACATTAAAATGAAACAAAGCAGAACTGAAATCTGCAAAATGAAGAAAACAAACATGTTTTATACTTATTAGGTATATAACAAAATGTATACTTTGCATAAAGAAGAAGACTAATAGATCTTGGCCAAAGAAAAACAACAGAATTTCAACTAATTAATGGATCCTAAATTTTAAAGTTCAAGACCACAAATTCTACATAGCAGAATGTAATTCTTTTCTCCATCTGCTACTTGGTTAAAAAACAAAAAGAAGAAGAAAATAAATAAGTAAATAAATAAAGCATCTATTGATTATATTAACATAGTGATTATATAACTATGTTTTCTTAATATTATTTTTGTTAGATTACTAGACAATCTCCATCACTTATTAATCTTTACTTAATCATCTCATGTGTTGTTAAGGAAGATGTGCTTAGGAACTAAAATAAAAACAAAAATGCAACATGAAAACTTCATTTACTGAGTGTCATGCTCATTCAAAGTGTTAAAATTTCAAGCCTCCAGGAAAAAAAAGGAAGTTTCAAAATAAATGAGGGTGATAATAAACAAAACACATAAAAGACAAAATAATGAAAGTTTACAAGACATTTGCATTCTAGTTGAACATATAATCTTCTGTTACAATATGGTATCTATCACGTGCATTTTCAGTCTTACTTCTGAATAGCATTAATATTCTATGTATTGAATACTATCAAAGTGGTAGAACCCATTAAAAGAGGATATCAGTTCTGTTTTATAAACTGTGAGGATTTATTTTAATATTTTACTTATAAATATTAAAAATGTTACCATGTTCATATAAATGATCTTCTGAAATTTGTATGACTCAATGTACCCCACAACATACATGGGAAATAATGAGGCTATCTGAAATAAAAATATAAAAAAGCAAAAGTGAAATGAATTATAGAAAACATACATTTCACTATTCATAGGTAAAGTAAATATAAGAGTTTTATTTTCAGTAATCATGGACAAAGTGATTTGAATTAACTTTCCCATTGAGAACTAACATAGCTAAGAAAATGTTTATAAAGATCTGCATGAAAGTCACAAATGATTAATAAGGAAGTAAACAATTATGAAGCTAAGATCAAGGAAAAATGGAAATCGATAGTGGTGAGCATGTTTTGGGTCATTTTTCCTAGAGGTTTCTGCCAATCCCGGTAAAGGTGGAGGACTTCCAGTTTCATTAGAGGCAGTCGGGAGACTGACAAACTAGCTGGGCAGAGCTTTCAACAGACACAATAGTCAGGGTACATCAAGAAGGGGATCCCTGGTGAACCCCCAGTCTTTGGTTTAGGTCCTGAAAGGGCTTTATTCTAGGACGAAGAGTAAACCAGCAGTAGAGTAATAGGGAAAATTGTGTGTGGGGTCAGTGGCTCATGTTGAATCTGTAGATCATTTTGGGTTATATTGTATCTTAACAATATTAAGTCTTCCAATCCATGATCATGGGATGTATTTCCATTTATTTATGTCTTCTTTAATTTCTTTCAGTATTATTGTATATTTCAGTGTAGAAGTTTTTCACTTTTGTGATTAAATTTACTCTTAGATATGTTATTCTTTCAGATGCTATTTTAAATAAGATAGGTTTCTTCATTTCCTTTCTAAACTGTTCAGTACAGTATATAGAAATACAACTGATTTTTGCATGTTGATCTTGTACCCTGTAACTTTGCTGAGATAACTTATTAGCTCTAGTAACCTTCCTGTAGAATTCAAGAGAGGTTCAACATAAAAAATCGATCATTGTGAAATACCATATTAGTAGAACAAAGGGAAAAAAAACCCACATGATCATCTCAATTGATACAGAAATCCCTCCTTTCCACATTGGATGCCTTTTTTCTTGTCTAATTACTCTGGCTAGAACTTCCAGTACAATGTAGAATAGCAGTAGGGAAAATACATATCCTTGTCTCATTCCTGATTTCAGGGATAAAGCCTTCAATATTTCACCACTGTGTATGATTTTAGCTGTAGGTTTTCCATAAATGTCTTCATCATGTTGAGGAAGTTCACTAATGTTTTTTTTTTTTTTTAAATCATGAAGGGCTGCTGAATTTTGTCAAATGCCTTTTCTGCATCAATTGAGATGATAGTATATGTGTGTGTGTTTCATTGCATTAATGTGGTATATTATATTTATTGATTTTATGTTGAACCACTATTGCCTTCCTGAGATAAATCTACTTGTCCATAGTGTATAATCCGTTTAATATGCTATTGTATTTGGTTTTTTGGTATTATGTTAAGGAGTGTTGGATTTACATTCACAAGGGATACTGGGCTCTAATTTTCTGTTCTTATGATGTCTTTATCACACCCTTTGATATCAGGGTAATGCTGGCCTCATAGAGTGAGTTAGGAAGTGCTTTCTAATTTTTGTAAGATTGTAGAAGCATCGGTGCTAATTTTTCTTTAGATGTTTGGCAGAATTCAGCAGTGAGACCATCTGGTCCTGGTCTTATCTTTCTTTGGACTTTTTGATTACTCACTCAATCTCTTTACCTTTTATAGATCTACTGAGATTTCCTGTTTCTTCTTGAGTCAGTTTATGTAATTTGTATGTATCTAGGAATTAGTCCCTTTCATCTAGTGTTCTGGTTACCTATTGTCACTCTGACAGGAATATACCACAAATGGGATGCTTGAACAAACAGGAGTTTATTCTCTTACAGTTTGGAGGCTTTAAGTCCACGTTCAAAGTGCCAGGTTAGGGGCTGGGTGAAAGTTCCTCAATCTTGGGTTTCAGCTCTGCCTCCCACTCCTGGCCCACTGGAGCTAGAGGCTTTTTTTTCACTCAGACAGCTGCTGGCTGGTGAGACTGACAAACCCAAGGTTGACAAGTAAAAAAGCACAGTCCTGATGTTACCAAACCACATGGCAGGCCATTAATTCAAGTCCATTGATAGTCCCAAGGTTGGCAGAGCATGGCAGGCTGCTGAACAATTACATGGCTACATGCAGGGTTCAAGCGTGCTGGAGCTGGAGACCATTCCCAAAGCTACTTCTTGTATATAGGAAGCAGACTTCATTCCTAAAGCAGCTACTCAGCTTCTCATGGTAGATGCCACCATGGAGATGACTACCAGTCTCATCATGGGGAATAACTACCACCATCTACCTAGCCACTCAACCAGGCCCAGCCAAGTTGACGTACAAACTTAACTACCACATCCAGATTATCTAGTGTGTTGGCATATAGCTGTTCATAGTATTCTCTCATAATCTTTTTAAATCTCACATCAGTAGAAATATCCTCACTACCATTCTGATTCTAGTTACTTGTGTCTTCTCTTTTTTCACTGTTGTTGTTAGGTGCCATTGAGTTGGTTTTGAATCACAGTGACAGTACAACAGAATGAAACACTGGCTGGTCCCGGGCCATTCTCACAATTGTTGCTGTGCTTGAGCCAATCATCACAGCCACTCTGTCAATATATCAAATTGAGGATTTCCCCTTTTTTGTTGACCATCTACTTTATACAGTATATTATGCTTCTCTAGGGACTGGTCCCCTGTGACAACATGACCAAAGTATATGAGATGAAGTCTGGTCATTCTTGCTACTAAGAAGAATTGGCTGCACTCCCTCCAAGACATTCATTAGTTCTTCTAGCTAACTTCTTCTAGTTAGTTCTCCATGGTACATTAAATATTCTTCACCAATACCACAATTCAAGTGCATAAATTCTTCTGCAGTCTTCCTTATTCATTAATTGTTCAGCTCTCACATGCACATGAGGCTATTGAAAAGATTATGGCTTGGAGTTAGTTAATCTTCAAAATTATATCTTTGCTCTTAAGACATCACTAAAAAGGAAAAAACAGGAACATTCGTCATGAATATAGATGCAAAAACCTTCAACAAAAATCCTAGCCAAAAGACTCCAACAACATATCCAAAAAATAATACATTATGACCAAGTGGGGTTCATATCAGGTATGCAAGTATAGTTCAACATTAGAAAAACAATCAACATCATCCATCACATAAATAAAACTAAGGAAAAGACCACATGATCATATCAATTGATGCAGAAAAGGCATTTAATAAAATCCAACACCCATTCCTGATAAGAAAAACTCTCAGGAAATAGGAATAGAAGCAACATTCCTCAACATAATAAAGACATATATGCAAAACCAACAGCCAACATTATTCTCAATGGAGACAGACTGAAACCATTCCCTTTGAAAACAAGAACCAGACAAGGATGCCCTCTATCACCACTTCTATTCAACATTGTACTGGAAGTCCTAGTTAGGGCAATAAGGCAAGAAAGAGAAATCAAAGGAATCCAAATTGGCAAGGAAGAAGTAAAACTATCCCTATTTGTTGGTGATATGATCCTATACCTAGAAAACCCAAGAGACTCAGTCAAAAATCCACCAGAACTAATTGAGAAATTTAGCACAGTGCCAGGATACAAGATCAACACCCAAAAATCAGTTGGATTCCTCTACACCAGCAAAGACATTGGTGAAAAAGAAATAAGTAAATCAATACTGTTTACAATAGCTACTAACAAAATAAAATACTTGGGAATAAATCTTACTGGGGACACAAAAGACCTCTACAAAGGAAACTATAAAAAAAAACTGCTTCAAGAAACCATAAGAGATATACATAAATGGAAGAACATCCCATGCTCATCGATAGGAAGATTGAACATTGTGAAAATGTCAATTCTACCCAAAGCAATCTATACATTCAGTGCAATCCCAATCCAGATGCCATCAACATTCTTTAAAGATAAGGAAAAAAACAATCACTAACGTTATATGGAAAGGAAAGAGACCTTGGATAAGCAAAGCACTATTGAAGAAGGTCTCACACTCCCAGATCTCAAAACTTACTGTACTGCCAGAGTAGTAATAATTGCCTGGTACTGGTACAATGACAGACACATAGACCAATGGAATAGAATTGAGACCCTGGAAATGGATCCATCGACCTATGGTCAGCTGATCTTTGACAAAGTGACCAAATCCATTACATGAGGAAAAGATTGTCTGTTTAACAAATGGTGCTAGAAAAACTGGACATCCATTTGCAGAGAAATGAAACAAGATCTGTACCTCACACCATACACAAAAACGAACTCCAGATGGATCAAAGACTTAAATGGGAAACCTAAAACTATAAAATTCCTCAAGGAAAAAATAAGGGCATTTGGGGCTCTAATATATGGCATAAATAGACTATCAAGCATAACCCAAAATGTGCAAACAGCAGAAGAGAAACCAGATGATTGGGACCTTCTAAAACTTAAATTTTTATGTGCTTCCAAAGACTTCTCCAAAAGAGTGAAAGGAGAACCTACAGATTGGGAAAAAATATTTGGCAACAACATATCTGACAAGGGATTTATCTCTAAAATTTATAGAAAACTCCAACACCTCAACAACAAAAAGACAAATAATCCAATTAAAAATGGGCAGAAGACACTTCACCAAAAGAGGATATTCAGGAGGCCAACAGACACATGAAAAAATGTTTACAATCATTAGCCATCAGATAGATGCAAATAAAAACAACAAGGAGATACTATCTTGCCCCAGCACCAGCAGTGAAGTTCAACAAGACAGAAAATAACAAATGTTGGCAAGGATGCTGAGAGATTTGGACTCTCATACATTGCTAGTAGACTGTGAAATGATACAACCACTGTGGAAAGCAGTATGGTGATTCTTTAAAAAGTTGGAATTAGAAATACCATTTGGCCCAGCAATTCCATTACTAGGTATATATCTTAAAGAAGTGAGAGCCAGGAAAAGGACAGATATATGCACACCCATGTTCACTGCAGCACTATTTACAATAACAAAAAGATTGAAACAATCTTGATGCTCATCAACAGAAGAATGGATAATCAAACTATGGTACATAGACACAATGGAATACTATGCAACCCTAAAGAGTAATGTAGAATCTGAAAAACACCACATAGCATGGATGAACTTGGAGGACTTTTTGCTGAGTTAAATTAGTCAATCACAGAATGACAGACATTGTATTAGTACGTTATTGTAAAAAGTCAAGGAAAGGTTCATACATGGAAGGGGTGGGAAGGGAGGGAACACTCTTAGATAGGTAGAGATATGTACTGATTTGAGTGAAGGGAAGGGCAATTTACAAATGTGAGTGATGAACACAGTGGCACTGAGGAAGAGGAAGACACAGAGAGGTGCATGGGAGGTACAAAAAACAAAGATGAAACCTTTCGCACATACAGTACTGCATTGTCAGTGATGGCAAACATTGATGTATGGGTGGATAGATGGGTAGACAGGCTGAACGATTAGATATGTCTATGCAGGGGGCAGTGTGCCCATGATCATGTATAGGGTTGGCAGATAATGTTTCTGCAAGTGTATTTGTATGTTCTGTAAGAATCTCCAGGTAAATAGGAGAGCTGACAAGGGACAAGTTTGTAGTCACCTCTTGGCCATAGCCAGCTGCCTGGAGGGAGCAAGTAGTTGGATCTGTGGGCTCGGAACCATGGTTGCAGGGGACGTCAAGCTCAACTGGCATAACATACTACACAAACACATTGTTCTACACCCTACTTTGGCAATTAGCAACTGGGATCCTAAAAGCTTACAAGCGGCCATCTAGATGCAACGATGGGTCTCACCTTGTCAAAAGCAGAGAAGAATGAAGAAAACCAAAGACACATGGAAACAATTAATCCAAGGGACTAGTATACAATGTGATCCTCAGCCTATATGACTATAAGACCAGAAGAACTAAATGGTGCCCAGCTACCACTGTCCACCAATCAGAGGGGGGGG
>NW_006922480.1:44719-48108 GCF_000298275.1 Orycteropus afer afer | reverse complement strand
GTCAATGTCATGAGACAAAGTGTATGTGAACTGCTGTATGGAAAATTAATTTGCTCTGTAAACTTACACCCAAATCACAATAATTTTTTTAAAAAATAAAATACTATCTTTGCTCTTAAACACTTTAACAAGTAGATTTGCCCAATGCAATAGGTGGTTTGATTTCTTGGCTGCTGCTTCCATGGGCATTGATTGTGGATCCAAGTAAAATGAAATCTTTGCCAACTTCAATCTTTTCTCCATTTATCATGATGTTGTGTATTTGTCTAGTTTTGAGGATTTTTATTTTCTTCATGTTGAGGTATAATCCATTCTGAAGAATGTAGTCTTTGATTTGCATCAGTAAGTTCTTCAAGTCTTCTTCACTTTCAGCAAGTAAGGTTGTGTCACCTGCATATCACAGTTTGTTAATAAGTCTTTTTCCAATTCTGATGCCACATCTTCATATAGTCCAGCTTCTCAGATTACTTGCTGAGCATACAGATTGAATAAGTATAGTGAAAGTATACAACCTTGATTTTAAACCACACAGTATCCCCTTGTTCTGTTTGAATGACAGCCTCTTAATCTATGTACAGGTTCCTCATGCACCCAATTAAGTGTTCTGGAATTCCCATTCTTCTCGATATTATTCTAATAGTTCTACAATAATCCATTACTCTAGTTAACTGTTGTTCAATTTTATTGATCTTTCCAAAGAACTAACTTTTGGTTTCATTGATTCTCTCTATTGTTTTCTATTCTCTATTTCATTTATCTTCACTCAAATCTTTATTTCCTTCCTTCTGGTAGCTTTGGGCTTTGTTTCCTCTTCTTTTTCTAGTTATCAAGGAGTACTGTTAGGTTTGCTATCTTTTTTCTTCTTTAATGTAGGTAGTTATAGCTATAAATTTCCCTCTGAGTACTGCTTTTGTTGCATCCTGCAAATTTTGATACTGTGTGCTTTCATTTTCAGCCATCTCTAAGTATTTCTAATTTCCCTTGTGATTTCTTCTTTGACCCACTGGTTATTTAATATGTGTTGTTTAACTCTCAGTAGTGAACATGCCATTTTAAGAGAGACACTAAAAGAAGAGAGCTATATAGTTAATTAAAGATCAAAATATCATACAGAAAGGGGGAAAGGTTTTATTAATCCTTTAGCACACTGATTTAGCAGAAAAATAAGAACAATCAGGACTGGCTTTTTACACACAAAAGGGAGGAGAAGCAGCAGCTGTGACAAATCTCTCAGATGGTGCAGGCTTCATCAGCAACAGCAAGGTATTGGTTTTTGCATCAATAGCAGAGTGATGGCATGCACTGTGGTACCTGGAATTCCTGATGGTTATGGAATCCTCAAGATTAAAGCAGTCAGATTTCTGACTCCATTCACGAGGCTAGAACTATCCACCTAGAATTATAACACCTAGTACTAATCCTTGGTTCAAAAAAGCCCTGATGATCTTTGTGGTGCTTATGTTTTTGTTTCAACTTGGCTGGGCCTGGTTGAGTGGCTGGGCAGCTGGCGGTAGTTATTCCCCATGATGAGACTGGCAATCAACTCCATGGTGGGATCTACCATAAGCAGCTGAGTTGCTGCTTTGGGTATGTGGTCTGCTTCCCATATATAAGAAGGAACTTTGGGAATGGTCTCTAGCTTATGGCACAGTTGGACCCTGCATGTAGTTGTGTCACTGTTCAGCAGCCTGCCATGCTCTGCCAACCTTGGGACTTACGATGGACTTGAATTAATGGCCTGCTGTGTGATTTGGTAACATCGGGACTGTGCCTTTTTACTTGTCAACCTTGGGCTTGGCAGCCTCAGCAGCCAGCAGCTGTCTGAGTGAAGAAAAGCCTCTGGCTTCAGTGGACCAGAAGCTGGAGGCAGAGTTGAAGCCCAAGGCTGAGGGGCTTTCACACAGCCCCTAGAGCCTGGCACTTTGAACTCAGACTTCTAGCCTTCCGAACTGTAAGAGAATAAACTCCTGTTTGTTCAAGCCATACCATTTGTGGCATATTCCTGTCAGAGTGGCACCAGGTAACCAGAACAGTCTTATTGTAAAGAAGAGAAACTCCAGGGATGGAAGAAAATAATTTTACCACAAAGAAGATGGAGTCTTGAAGCCATTTTAATTTAAATACTAAAAGAGATGCGACCTTGTTATGTGCCCAAATTAGGAATCAATGTAGAAAGAAGGAAAATTCCATTAATATTCAGTTTTGTATAACTTTATCAATACCATCTCTTCTGGAAATAATTTGCATCACTATCACTTCTTAATACTTTTCTGATTTTACAATCTCCTTTCTGCAAATATTTCTTTCACTTTCCTTAGTCACAACATATCTCCTACATGCCTTGGAATTCACCAGAATAATAATAATAGTACACATCATAAATTAAAATCTAGTCATTCACCAATCCTTGGTTCAAAAAAACCCTGATGATCTTTGTGGTGCTTATGTTTTTGTTTCAACTTGGCTGGGCTTGGTTGAGTGGCTGGGAAGCTGGTGGTAGTTATTCCCCATGATGAGACTGGCAAGCCATATTATCTCAGTTCTATAGAGACTGCCTGAGGATAAGAATGCATTACTATTATATTTGGAGTGACAATGTTACCCCTCCAAACACACTAGGTTTCTACGATTTTCTATGATATGTTTTTTTCCCTTAAGATATAGTCAATCTTAGGAGTTCTGGCAAGATGGCGGACTAGGCAGAAGGACTGCACAGACCCTCTTCAACAAAGAAAAGGGAAACCAATTAACACAGACACAGAAGATAATCTTGGAACCCTGAGCCTTGAAGGGAAGGATACAAAAGTGGACTAAACCCCAACTAGCAGAAGATTTTGCCTGAAAACACCAAAAAAGGAGACACACAAAGCTACAGTCTGGCAGTGGCCTGAGCGACCCTGACAGCACAGACCACAGGGCTTGGAGACTCCCGAGTGGTGGTAGGACCTAAGAATTAACCCAAAAATCACCCTGCTAGCCAGGGACTGCATCGAAGACTGGGCACGGTGGCTGAGGAACAAACGGAGAAGGTGAAGAGAAAGGTGGGCTGAGCTGTGGATTTTTGCCAGTCCGGAGGGCGCCGCCATTTTGTAGGTTTAAAAAGTGGCCTGACTATTTTGGATATTTAAAGAGACAGCACTCTCGCAGATTCCTGTGGTGGTAGGATTTAAGAATTAACCTAAAACTCACCCTGCTAGCCAGGAACTGCACAGAGAACTGTGCACGGTGGCTGGGGAAAAAACGGAGAAGGTGAAGAGAAAGGTGGGCTGAGCTGTGGACTTTTGCCAGTCTGGAGGACACCGCCATTTTGTAGGTTTAAAAAGTGGCCTGACTATTTTGGATATTCAAAGAGATAGCACTCCCGCAGATTTCTGGGGCTTAAAAACACA
>NW_006922480.1:5961-16856 GCF_000298275.1 Orycteropus afer afer | reverse complement strand
TCACTATGAGTCAGAAACGACTCGACGGCACTTAACAACAACAACAAAATACTTTCTAAAGTGTGAACATAAAATAATCTGTAACAAACATGTCAGCACTTCAGTGTTTATATCACACTCTTAAAATACCCAAAGGAAGACAAATTTTGTCTTTTGCAATTGGACTTCAGTGTCTGAGAGATGCAGAAAAGAGTCTAATAATGTCATTTAGCAGAAATTCCTTTCTTCAGTCCTACAGAAGCAATGGTGTAGAAGATAAAAAAAAAAAAAAATTAGCAAGGAAAGCTGATGTTGTTGTTAGGTGCCACTAAGTTGTCTCCGAGTCATAGCGACCCTATGTACAACAGGATGAAATACTGAGTCCTGAGCCATCCTCACAATTCTTGCTAGGCTTGAGTCCCTCAGTGCAGCCACTGTGTCCTTCCATCTCCTTGAGGGTCTTCCCCTTTTTCTCTGACCCTCTCTTTTACCAAGCATGATACTCTTCTCCAGGGCATGTGAAAGGAGAGCTGATAATCAGCAAAAAATAATTTCTCAAAACCACCTTTTCTTTTGTGTATCTGTGAACAAAGACACTCAGAACTACATTTATGTAGTGTTTTAATATCTCTCTATAAACCTCTTTCACACCTATTTCCCTGTTATTTACTGTTGAGTCAGCCCCGACTCATAGTGACCCCTCCTTGAGTTTCCAAGGCAGTATAACTGCAGAAGTAGATTGCCCAACCTTCCTTCTGAGGAGTGGCTGGTAGGTTTGAACCGCCAGCCTTCTGGTTAGCAGCCAAGTGCCTTAGGCACTATGCTAGGAGAGCTCCCTACTTCCCTAGTCCACCATATTCTAAGCATTCTGAAAATAGGTACTTTGTCTTGTTTATTGCTGTATCTCCAGCTCTACATATGGGAGGTAATAAATATTTGTTGGATGAATGAAGAAAAGTAAGAATGAGTGAAAAACGAAACTGAAAAATACCACACACACACACACACACACACACACACACACAACAGACAGGAAAGGCTAATGGAAATTATTTACCACTTACATACTTTCACTAAATGATAGCCAAAGGCTGCATTTCAAAATGGAAGAAAGTTGAAGGAACAAAGGGTATGAGGAGCAAGAACAAAGAGTGAATAGAGAAATTAGGAATAAAGAGATCTAATCATGATTTGACAACATAAAACCGTAACAATGTTTGCTAGGAAGGAACAAAAGGAGCACTAAATTAAAATTGGTAATAATATATAAGATGGGAAGAGTTGTTTTGAGTTAAAGTGTTCTAAAGTTCCTTGTGTTGTTCATAAGGAAGAGAAAATATCAATTCATTCAAACTTTTAACAAATTAAATACACATGTTGACATTTTATGGTTAACCACTAAAATAACAGAAATGGAGTGTCTATCCTTCAGGGTAATGCCAGTGGGAGAGGACTACCAGAACAAGAAAATAAAGTTTTACTCGAAATTCCTATTTTTTTTATATGCCATCTTTTCCAATTTCCTCAGTTTGGGTGATACTTTTATAGCCAATATTTGTTACAGCTACATATCCTTCTTAAAGACTGACGTCTAAAAAAATGTATTTGGTGTAACCAATTTAGAGAGGACTACTATCTCTTAGGTAGCTCTCTCAATGAAAAATATTCATTTTTAAAGTTTTAGACACTTTATATATACATATTTCATATTTAAAAAGAAAGACTAAGAAATACAAACTACTCTCAAAATAGTCCATTTTTAAGCCTGCAAACATAACTTTGAAGTGATATTTACCTCCTTAACTTTAGTTTTTGTATCTGTGATATCTTTTTATGTATCATCTTCCTATGTGGTATACATATAGAAAATAGTGTAAAAACTTCTAGATAGTTTATCAAATAATGATTAAAAAATGAACATCCATGCAACCACAATATGAGTAACTAAAATTGAAATTGACTGCAACTAGAATCCCCACTTGCTAACCCTTCCCCCTCCCAATAGCCAATATGTTGATTTTTGTGATTATCAGTAGAACCCCTACATATTTAATTGTGGTGTTGGTGAGAATATTGAAAATACCATGGACTGCCAGAAAATCAAACAAATATGTCCTGGAAGAAGTGCAGCTGGAATGCTCCTTGGAAGTGAAAACGGCCAGACTTCATCTCACTTACTTTGGTCATGTTATCAGAAGGGACCACTCCCTAGAGAAGGATATCATGCTTGGTAAAGCAGAGGGTCAGCAAAAAAGGGAAAGACCCTCAACTAGATGGATTGACACAGTGGCTGCAACAATGGACTCCAGCATAGCAAGGATTGTGAGGATAGCACAGAACCAGACAAGAGTTTCATTCTATTGTGCATGGGGTCTCTCTATGAGTCGGAGCTGACTCAACGGCACCCAGCAACAACATATACATATAAAACAATATCATTTACTTTCTTGTGTTTAAAAGCTTTAGACAAATAGATGTATGCAGTACTTTTTTCCTTTGGTGCCTGGCTTCATTCATTCAATATCATATTTGTAAGATCAGTCCATTTGTTGTTGTTGTTGTTGTTGTTGTTATGTGCTGTGGAGTCAGACCCAACTCATAGCGACCGCTCCTTGGGTTTCTGAGGTAGTATCACTACAGAAGTAGATTGCCCCATCTTCCTTCCGAGGAGTGGCTGGTGGGTTTGAACCGCCAGCCTTCTGGTTAGTAGTCAAGTGCCTTAGGCACTACGTGACCAGAGTAGTTCATTCATTCTCATTGTTGTAGAGTATTCCACTATATTAATAAACATGACATATTCATTTATCTATTATTGGATATTTGAATTGTTCCCATTTTGGAGCTATTACAAACATAACTCCTGGTGTACATACACAAGAGTTTCCTAGGAATATATGCTTTAAATTGGAATTATTGAGTCAGAGGGTATGCATATCTTCAACTTTACTAAGCAATGCACACTGTTCCAAAATAGTTGTACTAATTTATATACCCAGCTGTGGTGGATGAAAGTTCCTTTTGCCAATCTTGTAGATGTGAAATGGTATCTTATTGTGATTTGAATTTGTATTTTCCTGATAATTAATGATGGTGGGCAACTTTACATATGCTTATTGACCATCAGGAGTTTCTCTTCTGGGTAATCTGTTCATACATAATTTGTATATTGTTCTATTAAGTTGTCCATCTTATTAGTCTTTGTATCATCACTAGAATATAAACTCCACGAAGAGAGAGACTGCTTTATTTTCCCAGTATCAAGAACAGTGCTCCTGGTCACTGTAGGCATTTAACAAATATCTGTTTAATCAATGAATGTAACTATATAAAACAAGGTTTAGTCATAGAACTATTGATATCTACATACACGTGAAAAAAAAAAAATGTGGTGATTTCAACTCATAGTAACCCTATAGGATAAAATAGAACTATCCTGTAGGGTTTCCAAGTCTGTAATCTTTATAGAAACAGGCTGTTATATCTTTCTCCTGTGGAGAAGCTGGTGGGTTCAAACCACTGACCTTTGGTTAGCAGCCAAATGCTTACCAGTGTGCCACCAGGGTTCCTTCATATAGACATAAACTCTATGTAAAAATCAGTAAGTACTTGTTGAAGGATTAAATCTAGATTTTTAACTTTAAGTGTAGTACATTTCAAGAATAACATTGTAAAGAAAACTGGTGATTCAGTTAGAAGTGTATTCATCTGTACCAAACAGAAAATCTGACCAAATTGACTTAAACAACATGAATGTTATATTATTCAACAAGAAATTGAAAGACAAGTGGCTGATGACATTGGTTTAGCAGCACAAAATGATGTGTTCTTGCTCTTGTTGTCAGGTGCCATAGAGTTGGTTCCAACTCATACACTAGAACGAAGTACTGACTGGTCTCATGCCATCCCCACAATTGTTGTTATATTTGTACCTATTGTTGCAGCCACTGTGTCAGTCCATCTTGTTGAGGGTCTTCCTCCTTTTTTCTCACCCTCTACTTTACTAAGCATTATATTCTTCTCCAGAGACTTGTCCCTTCTGATAGCATGTCCCAAGTGTATGACGTGAAGTCTCACCATCCTCACTTCTAAGGGGTACTCTTGCTGTACTTCTTTCAAGACAAAGAGTTAGGAAAGATATATCTGTTATTTTTATATTCTTTCCTTCATGGTCACAATATGACTGCTGAAGCTCCAGGTATCAATCATGTCCAACTCAAAACAGTAAGGAACAGAAACTGGACAACTGAATCTTCTGTGAGAAAAGCAAAAGCTTTCCTCGATGTAACCCCAGCAGACTTCCCTCAGTTTTCATTGACAAAAGCTAGCTCACATGGTGATCCCAAAGTGCAGTGGAGACTGGAAAAGCAGAATATATGGTTGTAATTATTGACATAATCACTTGAGACTGGGAACACTGACACCACAAACAAAACTGTGGTACTTTTATCAAAAAAGAGTGGATGGCAAATAAAAGTGTCTACCACAACTGATACTCATTTTCTTTTATTGATTTCTCAACTTTACATTACAAAGACTAAAATCAGGAATAATGTGCTACTAAAGCCAACCCAAGATCTCTAAGGTTTCAATAATTTTGCACATGAACTAAAAACATTTTCATTTAAAACTCTGTTTAGAAATAATGAGTTTAAAAAAATGTCTTCACAAGAATAAAAAGGAGGTGTTCAAGTTAGTATTGTAGTGACATCTCTAGTTGCAGGTTCTATGATATATATTGGCTAAGTTTCTGAAAAATAAATCCACAAGCTCTCCTACTATCAATTAATCTGTTTAATTATCCTTCTTATTCAACCTGCAAATGTAAGCCAGTTCTCATAAGCTCACCAAAAGACCTTTTAGTACAGTAGTCTTACCTCAGGTATGTACTGTATATGAAGAACAATCCCATCATTACTCCATTTAAAATAAAAATCACACCAACATAAAAGCAAGCAGGGTCTCCCAGACCTTTGAAAAGACACAGATGATCCAGTACTTAGTGAATAAATGATTATAAAGCGATTAGGTGTAATCATTTCAGTACTTCATAATCAAAAGCTCATAAATTTACTGCTTTTCAGATTGCTGCTCTTTGATAGTTACATTTACACTTTCTTTTTATATGATGTATTATTATATTGTAATGATTTGTTGGGGCTTCATATTTCTTTAGGTGATGCTGCTATTATACAGTATCTGTAGAAGCACTTTATGAATTCAAAAGAAAATCCATTGTGTTATTTTTATCTCTTACTAGGCTCTAGGATGAGTTAAGATCTGGTCTCTGACTTCAAGAAGTAGCTTTAGTTTATATGAAATGAACCAGTTATCTGTATAGCTGGAATATTATCCCATAAATGAGTGTGTGTGTGTGTGTGTGTGTGTGTACAGCACTTATTGGCTGCTATACAATCATTATCTCATATAACTTTCAAAACAAATTTATGAGATTAGTATGGTTGAGAAAACTGAACATAGAATGCTTAAGTAACTTGCCATCAGTTATTTAGCTTTAACAGGCAGAGCCGAGACCTGAAAGGCAGGGCTTTCTGATTTTCTCTGACCACTCCATTCTAGTCCGATCTAGTAAATTTTCTTCCTTTATGGACTCTATCAATTTTGGACTGCCTCGGGCTTTGTCATAAGCCCTCTTCCTTCCTCACGCTACAAATTTTTCATAAGGAAATTCTTCCATTTCCATGGGCCCAGTGATCATCTGTAGGAGCTCTGGTAGCATAGTGGCTAAAGCACTTGACTGCTAACCAGAAGGCTGGTGGTTCAAACCCACCAGCCACTCCTCGGAAGGAAGGTTGGGCAATCCTACTTCCGTAGTGATACTGCCTCGGAAACCCAAGGAGGGGTCGCTATGAGTCGGGGCCAACTCGACGGCACATAACAACAACAACAACAACAGTGATCATCTGTATACAGATGACACCAAGTCTATACTCAGCCCAAATCTTTTTGTCCCTATACTTATATACTCAGGTAGTCATTTGACAGTTCCACTCTGAGGTCTCACATGTGCCTCAAACGAATACATCCAAAATGAAATACAACAATTTTAACTTAATCCTTTTCAAATGTTTCCCACCATTCAAAGGTACCAAACTACTTAAGGCAGAAACCAAGCACTGTTATGTGATTCTTTACTTTCCCTCACTTTTCCCACTAAGAAATAGCCAAGTCTTGTAAATTCTACCCGCAAAATACCTCTCAAATCCATGTATATCACTGTCATCCTTCCTGTCATTACTAAAAGTACAATAGCTTCCTGCCTGGCCTCTGTGAACCAACTTTTGTCCTCATTACTAATATCTTTCCTGCAGAAGGAAGATGGGGCAATCTACTTCCACAAAGATTTACCACCTTGGAAACCCAATGGAGGTCACTATCAGTTGGAATCAACTCTATGGCAGTGAGTTTGGTTTTTTGGTTTTGGAATATCTTTCCCAGACAACTGCCAAATCATATTAAAATGCAAATCTGTTTAAATTCTTTGATATATAAAGTAAAAAATCCTTAAACAGTGTATAGCCCTTCATAACCTGGCCCTTGCTTACATTCCCAGCATCATTTCA
This sequence comes from Orycteropus afer afer, assembly GCF_000298275.1. NCBI lineage: Eukaryota > Metazoa > Chordata > Mammalia > Tubulidentata > Orycteropodidae > Orycteropus > Orycteropus afer. The sequence goes on along the minus strand of NW_006922480.1, from coordinate 10,296 downwards.
TTCTATTTTTCTTCTGTATCTCTCTGCTCCAAGAATTCTAGTCTTATTGTAGTTCCTTCTTGCCTAATATTCTGGTGGTTTTTATTCATTTTTTTTAAACTTTTTATTGTGATTTGGGTGAAAGTTTACAGAGCAAATTGGTTTTCCACTCAATAATTCACACACATTTTGTTTCGTGACATTGATTGCAATCCCCACAATGTAACAACACTTCCCACTTCCTTCCTGTATTTGTTTCCATTCATCCTTCTTTCCTATCTCTTCCTGCCTTCAGAGTGTTATCTCTGGGCTAATGCTGCCCTTTTCATCTGTGTGGCTGCATTCTAAGAAGTGTGTACCTCCCTGGCAAAATTTTCACCTAATTCTCCTGTCTGTCATTTCCCTAAAAGTTGAGCCATGGGGGTGAGTTAGGTTCCAGGCTTGAAGGGTGTCTAAGGGTCTTAGACTTGGGAGTTCGATTAATCTCTATCGGATCAGTAAGTCTGGTCTTTTTATTATTTTGAGTTATGTTCCATGTTTTTTTTTTTTTTTTCTTTTCTTTTAAACCACTCTATTGAGGACCTCCTATTGCAATCCCTTTTGGAGTGGTCTGCAGTGGTAGCCAGACACCATCTAGTTCTTCTGGTCTCAAAGTCATAGAGGCTGAGGTTCACATGGTTCATTAGTCCTTTGGCTAATTTTTTTCCTTGCATCTTAGATTTCTTCACCGATCTTTACTCCAGATGGGAAGAGACCAATAGTCTCATCTTAGATGGCTGATTTTAACAACTTAGTTGCTATTCACCAAAGTGTGATGTAGGACATTGTCTTTGTGAACTATGTTATACCAATTGATCTTGATGTCCCCTAAGACTATGATCCTTAGCCCCTGAGGTCTAGCAATTCATACCCTCAAGGTGCTTGGTTGTACTGATTTTTATTCTTGAAACACTTCTCATCCTTTAACTCCTTCCTAAACTCAGCAACATGCATTTTCTTATTCATAGTTACATCACAGTTGTAACTGCTAAAATCCCTCTCACAGCATAAATTCTTTAAGGATAAGAATATTTACCTGGTTCACTTCTAGATCCACAGTGCTAAACATTAACCTATCCCTTAGTGGGGACTTTAAACACTGTATATGGTCATATGTATATATCTTTTCTTCATTAAAAGGTATAGCTTCCAGTTAAGTTCTTAAAAAATCTTTTTATTTTATGAGACATTTTCTCAAATTATTTCAATTTGTAAGAAAAGTAAAATTGCCCCTCAAACAACCTGAATGAATCAGTAAAAAGAAAGGGAAATATCGATTCAATACATATTTCAAAAGTTGATTTTTACTGAAAATAGTTTGTAAAATATATTTGTAAAATACAGTACTAGGTAGACTGTGTAGAACATACCAAGATAAAGAGAAAACAACTGTGTAAATGTTAGGCAAATAGATGTAAATTGCTTGGAATAAGAGTTTCAAGGAACAACATCACACTTGCATTCTAAAAGTGCTGGATTGGAAACAGCTTAAATAGAAGTGACTATTAAGTATTCTGTAAAACTGTTAGATGATTCCAAAAGCAGTTCTTTTACCAAGACACCAATGTAGAAGCAAATGCATATGAAGAGTTCCGTTAAATCTGCTCATAGATTGTGAAAGTATAAAAAAGCAGTATTTCTAAATCCAACTATTGCTTTGTATCTTATTTTAAATTATATATGCATAACTAAATTAATACATGAAATATTAAAAGTAGATATTGGACTGTTTATTGTATAGTCCCAAAATTAAATACCCAAACTACCTCCTTATCCTATCAATCTTATTTCAATCTTATTTATTCGATCTTATTTCAATATCTTATTATTCAATCTTATTTAAATCTTATCTTTCTGGAAATGGAGGAATAACTTATATTGAGGATTGCCTTACACTGAAGTAAACCAATACACAAATGAAATTGCAAATTAATATTCTAATTAGTAAGTGTATAGCCTTCTCAGAAAACTAAAGGGTAAAATACTCATTTACATGAATATGTTCTAGGATGTTTTAAAGAAAAAAAATCAACTACAGTAGTACAGTAACTCTTAAAATGAGTAATAACATTATAAAATCTTTATGAAAGCACTAATGAGAATATAGCAGCATTTTAGGAAGAAACTTGCCTTCACAGCTTTGAATTTCATTTAGAGGTTCTAGTCTGGTGACATTCCAGCAGGTCTTAGTTTCTAATCCAAATAAATTCATTATTCCCATGAGTGTGCGATAGCAGCTGGCTATGATTACCTACAAAAGATAAAAATAAAAAGCAATAACAGAAGAAAATATATTTTCTTCTTAACAATGTTTTCAAAATAGCACTTTGATGATTGCCTCTGATTTTATAAATTTTGACAGATTTATTTAAATCATTTCACTTAGGAAATAGTCATTTTAAAATGCCATCTATTTAATGCATTATAAACTAAAGTTGTGTACTATTGAATAATTCATATTTATAATAACAGATGTTATAATCACCATCTCTGTAATAAACTCACATAATTAACTCTGTAATAGAAATAGTAGTAGCTATAAAATCATGCATAATAATGCACAATTAAATTTTATGGTGATAGCAAAATACAAAGATTTACAGAAACATTTCATGATTACTTATTTAGGTACTTAAACACATTGTCTTTATAATCTGAAAAATATAAAAACAATTGCATATGGAATAATAGCTCCTGTGCCCATTAAAATTTTCACCAAGTAGATCAATCTTTCCCAGTCTGCAATCTACTTTAAACAGCTTAAAGACAAGGAAAATATAAACAGAAAAAATTACAAACAAAAAAATACTTATGTCTAGAAAAAAGAAAGTAAGAACCACTCAGGAATTTCAATATTTTGGTCATCATCCTTCCAGTCATTTCCTAGGCATATAAAAACAATAATAAAATGTGCTTTCATGGCTAAGAATAAAACTCTGTCACCAAACGATTTCACCAATATGATTACATGTTCTCTCACTTGACTGGGAAAGTCCAGAGGCAGGACAGGCTCCCAGCACAGCATAATCACTAGCTCAAAGATGTCAAAAAATACTCCGATTTTTTTCCATCTCCCTCTTCAGCCCTACTCACTGTTGGCTTCATCCACGCCTTTCACTAGATGGCAACAGCAATTTCAGGCATGTATGACAATGGCCAGCAGAAGAAGAGAAATCATCTATTTCTGTGGTTCTCTCTTCAGAGCATGGTAATTTTTCCAAGAAGCCTCTAGCAGACAGACTTCCCTTCATTGCTCGCTAAACAGAACAACCTGCTGATTCCTAAGCCAATCACTAGCAAGAGGGGTGAAGCTAACATGATATCACGATTATCTAAGACCAAGGGTTGCAAACTTTTTCTAAGTGACCAGATAGTAAATACTAGGTTTTGTAGCCATATGGTTCCTGTGCAACTCAGTTCTGTCACTGTAGCATGAAAGCAACCACAGACAGTATATAAATGAATGGGTATGGATGTGCTCTGATAAAACTTTACTTACAAAAATAAGCAGTGTGTTGGATTGGACCAATGGGCTGTAGTTGGCTGGCCCCTATTTTAGACTGAGCCACTCCTCAGAAGGAAGACTGGACAATCTACTTCCATAGAGATACCGCCTTAGCAACCCAAGGAGGTGTTGCTATGAGTCTAATCGACTCAAAGGCAGTGAGTTTGGTGGGGTTTTTTTGTTTTTAGACTTGTGATTTAGAGTAGAAGAGATGTTAGGAGTGAACTAAAATATCCATTATGATGAACTTTAAGAAACTTTAATATGACAGACCATTTTTTCAACTCTAGTGCAAAACTAACTCTACATAAATACTCTCTAGGATATTTGTATAGATTCTGTAACACCATATAGTTCTAAACATTTTAATAACATAGATTATTTGCAGTTATCTACCCTCAGGTATTTTCTCACTGATCTAACTTTAAAATTTAAAAAGTGCATAAAGCTAAGAATGGGATTAAAAATAAGTAGTTTATATTGTCTAACTCATAGATATCTCCATTTGGAATGAGCCAGAGGCACTTCAAACATAACATATCCAAAACTGAACAAGCAATTACTCTCCCACCAAATAAAAAGCATACTCTTTCTTCTGTGGTTTCATTTTAGTGAATATCACCATGAATTCAGAAACTTAGAAGTTACCATGAATTTCTCTTCCTCAACCTCCTACTTACAATTGGCTGTGTTGTTGTTGTTGTTGTTGTTAAGTGCTGTCGAGTCGTTTCCGACTCATAGCGACCCCACGCACAGCAGAACGAAACACTGCCCGATCCCGCGCCAGCCACACAATCCCTGCTATACTTGAA
>NW_006922480.1:0-956 GCF_000298275.1 Orycteropus afer afer | reverse complement strand
GATGATGACTCTGTCTTCCTCTTGTGGGGTTCTAGGAGGTCAGAACATGTGGCCTCCTTGCCGTTCTAGCAAGGGCATCATCATTTCTCTTTGGGTCTCCTGTTTCCAGTCTCATTTCCCTCCAATTCATCTACCAAATCTTATGCCAATGTGATAGCTGTAGAATTCAAATCTAGAATGCACATCTGCCTTCAGAACACAATCCAAGTTCTTCATCATTGCATACAAGACCCTCCATGATCTAGTCTCTGACTACCTCATCTTTCTAGGCTCATCTCTAGTAGTTTTCACCAAACATTCTACAATTCCAGTTATTCAAACTACCTGAAGTTTTTTTTAACTTGCCATACTTCCTCAAGAATCTATACCTTTGTGCATGTTAGTCCTCCTGCCCCAAACTCTTCTTTCACTTACAACCCTGACCACTTACTCTGACACCTTCTTTATAGCCTAACACCCATCCATCCTTCAAGATTCAGCTCAGCATGACCATCACCAGGAATCCTTCTGAGCACAGAGAGGGCCATAAACAAGCTTGAATAAGTTTAAAACACTTGATATTATATAAAGCATATTCTTTAACCACAATAGAATTTAATTGGCAACTCATAACAGAAAGTTACCTAGAAAAACTTCAAACAAATGGTAATAAAAGAACATTGTGGCAGCAAGAATAAATCATAGGAGAAATTACAAAAATGATTAGAACTGAACTATAATGAAAGCTACCATATCTAAATTTGTGGAATGCAGACAAAGCAGTGCTTATATGAAAACTTATAGCAATAAATGCTTCTTTAGAAAAAAGAAAAAAAAAGATTTCTAATCAAGGATGTAAGCATCTACCTTAAAAAGCTAGCAAACTGGGGGCAAGATGGCGGACTAGGCAGAAGGATTGCACAGACCCTCTTCAACAAAGAAAAGGGAAACCAATAAATACAGACACAGAAGATAAT
>NW_006922479.1:596766-599650 GCF_000298275.1 Orycteropus afer afer | reverse complement strand
CATTCTTGAGAAGGTCTCTAAATTTGGGTGGGATATATGCAAAATTGCACTTTGGCTCTTGTGGATTTATTTTAATTTTCTACAGCTTCAATGGGAACTTGTAGATAAGCAATTTATCATATGTTCTACAGTTGGCCCTGGCCTTATTCTGACTGATGATATTATATCTCTTTGCACAGATGTAGTTGATTTAATTTGTATCTGTTCCTTTCAGTGAGGTTCACATGCATAGTTGTTATTTATGTTGTTGAAAAAAGATATTTGAACGAATAAGTTAGTGGTCTTCCAAAAGTTTATTATGTGACCTCTGGCGTCCTTTCTATCATCATGGCCATATTTTACAACTACTGATCCTCTTCTTTGTTTCCAACATTTGCACTTAAATCACCAGTGCTGAACCAGTACAGTTGCTGTGGTGTCAACTCTGACTCATATGATACTGTAGGACAGAGTAGAACTGTTCAATAGGTTTGCAAGGCTGTAATCTTTACAGAAGTAGACTGCCACATTGTTCTCTCATGGAATGGCTGGTGGGTTCAAACCACCGACTTTTCCATTAGCAGCTGAGTGCATAACTATTGCACCACCAGGGGTCCCTCCAGCACCAACAAAACCAAAGTTACTGCCATCCAGCTGATTCCGACTCATAGAGACTCCCATTGGGTTTCTGAGGTGGTAAATATTTACAGAAGAAGATTGCCCTGTCTTCCTTCCCCAGAACAGATAGTGGGCTTGAACCAACAACATTCTGGTTAGCAGTCAAATGCCTTACGCACTACACAACCAGAGCTCCTTCTATTCCAGTGCCACTAAAGCAGAAACCAAGCCCACTGCCATCAAGTGGATTCCAACTCATAGCAACCGTCATTGGGTTTCTGAGGCAGTAAATCTTTATCAGAAGTAGAATGGCCCATCTTCCTCCCACAGATTGGCTGGCAGGTTTGAACACCAACTTTCTGGTTCACAGTCAAATCCTTTAGGCACTGCACCACCAGTGCCTCTAGGTAGATTCAAACTGCCAACCTTTAGGTTAGTAGACTTGTGCAAACTGTTTGTGCCATCTAGGGACTTCAGAAGACAAGTAAAAACTCCCAATAGCACAGATACTATTATTGCAATTGTGTAAAAATGTATGAATATGAAAAAAGAAAGGAAAAGAGTACACAGAACTGAAAAGAATTACTTTTGGAGGATAGTGAGATTTTAAGTAATTTCCCCCATTATTTTGCAAATTTTCTGCAATGCTTCTATATTGTCTTTAAATGAACTGGAGAAAATATGACACAATAAGCTTCTTTGATATGATATTGTAAATATTCTAGTCTATAAAAGCATGAGTGCCATTGAGTCGACCAACTCATAGCGACCCCATGTTAAAAAGAATTAATTATGGGGAAATACAGGAAGAGAAAATAGTTGCAGTTAGAAATTCTTATTGACAATAATAAGCAAGGGAAACACGAATAATTAGACTTCTGGGAACATGCTTAAAAACTAAAAACATATTTCAGTGTATGGGTCCAGAATTATATTCACAGGAAAAAAAACTGGCACTGACCTTATTCCTTTGTAATAAAATGTCCTTTAGTGTTTTCTGTTTTTTCTCTTAAGTTTCTAATGAAGTCTAGATTAAATGAAATGGCACAACCCCTGGCACATAGTAGGTTTCCAGTAAATATCAATTTCCTTCTTTCCTATGAAATACAAGCTCCTATTAAGTTAAAGTAACTTTATGGCTCTAAAGAAACAGCAGTTCAGGAATCCAAGCCAATGTCATCTCATATTCTCTATCACAGTAAACTCTTTAGCTTTACTATTTTAGAAAAGAAAAAAAAATTCCAAAAACTTCTATTAATTGAAATGGTTATCCTGAATTTGTCTTGAAAGGGACATACTACAATTTTTAAAGAGGGTTTCAGATATTTTAGTAATGTTCGTAAGAGATTGTAGATTCAGTGCAATATTACAGCTTCTTTCCATTGGATACGTTATTGAAGAAATAACTGGTATATTTTAGTGTTAATATTTGATTTTTCTTAGTGGAAATAATGGTGATTGGACATTGTTGCTAGAATATCTGGAATTTTTAATAGACATTACAGGAAACCTGGGGCTTTCTGGGAAGCATTTATGAATTTTAAGGGGACTGAAATAATCCATTTTTCTGGGAAACACTCAATTCCATAGAACGGACTCTTCTTAATGATGTGTTAATGAGGTGGCCGCAAAGGCCTGATGCTGCTGCGCCCAGTGAAAGGGACTGTTAGCCTCCTACCCAATCAACCCTCTTTGTTCAAGAAAATGCCTCTGCCTGATGATTCACTTGTTCTCCTACCTCTCCCTTTGGGGTCCAACCACCTCTCTTTGTGCAGCTACAAGGTGTCATCTTCCCCAGCCAGGATCTATGAATCAGACTCCTCCCTGCTCCAGGGACCAGTAAATCCAAGCAACAATGTAGATTCTTATTTGGTTTTAGTATTTATCATTCTGCATTTAAAATACCATCCATTTGTTTTGTACGATTAAAGTACTTACTATTCTTAATGATTGAAAACTGGAGCCATTTTGACTTTACAAACAATGTATTCTCAGGCATTAAAAAATTAATTCGGTTATTTGGGATAGGACCCTCTTTTGTCTTCTAGTGACATTGTACCCACACCCTGCAGAACATTTGAACACAGAGAGCAGTCTCTCCATATGGTCTGCTAATGTAGCACATGCTGAGAAGGTAGGATTTTGAGGGTAAGAAATTTCTCATCTATCTCTCCTTGTATTCTCTGTATGTGTGAGTATGTCTCAAGAAACTTACTGCCGTCTAGTTGGATCCGACTCATAGTCGACTTCTCCTTGGGTTTCCAAGGTGGTATCACTACAGAAGTAG
>NW_006922479.1:593806-594781 GCF_000298275.1 Orycteropus afer afer | reverse complement strand
ATCATCTCAGGTGTTTATGTGTTTATCTGTATAGCCTAATGTTTGGTGTTAATGGCAATGTGGCATTGTGGACACATTGGTTGGTATTAGCATCTATGCACAATTCGGTGTCCTCTCATTTCCCAATGTCATAATAATGGTCATATGTGGTACATTCTTGTCAGAGTGGCACTAGGTAACCAGGGCACAGAACAAGGTGGATCTTAAACCTGTTCACTTCTGAGATATAAAAAGAACAAATTAGACACAGAGAGACACACACAGAGGAAGCTACTATGTGAAAATAGACACATGTGCCAGATGCATCTGCAAACCCAGAAACTCCAAGTATTGCCAGCTACTAGAAGCTAAAATCGACAAGAAAGGACCTCCTCTTAGAGCCATGCCTTGAATAACCTCCTAGATTGTGAGAAAATAAATTCCTGTTCTTTAAAGCCACCCACTGGTGGTATTTTATTTGTTTGTTTTGGAGACACTAGGTCATCTGAATTAATTGAGAGTAGTTGGCAACATCAAGCCTCTTCATCAAATACTGAATGTGCATTTCCTAAAAACAAGGACATTCTCTTAAATAATACAGTACAGCAATCAAAATCAGGAAATTGAACATTGATGCAATGCTGTTATCTAATCCACACACCATATTCAAATTTCACCATTGTTCCAATAATCATTATAGCTATTTTGTTTTTCCTAGGCTATGATTGGACTTAGTATCACATGCTGCATTTGGTTGCCATGGCTTTCTAGTCTCCTTGGCTCTGGAAAAGCTCTTCAACATTTCTTTGTCTTTCACCACCTTACTATTTTGCTGAGTACAGGCCAGCTATTTGTAGAATGACCCTCAATTTGAATTTGTTTTGCGTTTCCTCATTATTAGATTAAAACTGTCATTATTGGCAGGATTACTATTTAAGTAATTTTGTATCCTTTTTAGTGTACCATACATATCAGATAAAACATGATAAACTTTGT
>NW_006922479.1:591924-592946 GCF_000298275.1 Orycteropus afer afer | reverse complement strand
AAGACAGAGTAGGAAGAAGGGCCTGGAAATCTTTTTCTGAAAGTAAACCAGTGAAAACCCTATGGATCATGACAAAGTATTGACCTATATAATGCTGGTAGGTTAGCTCGCTATGTTGCAAGGCACTTAAAATACACAGTGGATCCAAAAAATGTACTCAAGCATACCAACAATACAAAAATGGCCCAGAACTGGTCAACATTTTGTTCTGATGTACATGGGATCACCATGAGTTGGAGCCAACTATATGACAACTAAAGGTGCTCTGGTGGTGTAGTGCCTAAGGCATTTGACTGGTAGCCAGAAGGCTGGCAGTCCAAACCCACCAGCCACTCAGCAGAAGGAAGACTGAAAAATCTACTTCTGTAAAGATTTATCACCACAGAAACCCAAAGGGAGTCGCTATGAGTTGGAATCAACTTGATGGCAGTGAGTGTGGTTTGGTTTATATGACAAGTAACAACAACAAACAGGTTTTGGTACAGGTGAGTCTATGTCTGCTGCCTAATTTATAACTATTCTCAGTGTCTTCTTCCCACCTGTAACATCTGGCCTGTGTCAGACTCAGTGCTTTGTGCATACTTAATGTCCAATATTTCCACCCCCTTCATCTTCTTATATAAACATTTTAAGCATAGTAAACAAATTAAGAGAATGATTCAATGAACACCCATATACCTTTTTTAGAAATTCAACAAGTGCTAACATTTTTCCTCATTTACTTTATCTTTCTGTAATTTGACACTATAACACATCACGCATAAGTGCTTCCACATGCATCTCCTTAGAATGACAGACTTCTAGATTATCACACCTAAGAAACTCATCACACTTGTGAAAATGAACAATAACTTATAATACTTTCTAGTTCCCTGTTAATATTTATGGTTGCTTTAAAGTATATCCACAAATTCTTCGATACTCCTCCCTTTAAGAGGCAGAGCCTAATTTCCCTCCCTATAAGTGTGGGGAGGACTTAGCAACTAGAATGAGGTAGAAGTGTGTAACTACAGTGTGTAACT
>NW_006922479.1:586367-586972 GCF_000298275.1 Orycteropus afer afer | reverse complement strand
GGGGACTGTTGTTGTCTCCCACTCAGTTAGACACAAATTACAATTGAATAACCATCCAAAAACTAAAAGCACATTAAAAACAAAACAAAAAAACACCATGTAATCACACAGGAGCAGTAGCCAAAAAAAGAAAAAGGGAAAAAGAAGAAGAAAAAGCAAAAAACCTGTAATATGTGGGGATAGGGCACTAAGAGAAAAAAGTAGAGAAGGAGAATAATGAAGGAAAAAATGGGAAAAATGTAAAATGAAAAATAACGAATGAGGTTAACCATGAGAAAAGAGGGGGAAGAAAAAAAGCATAAGTTAAAAAAAAAATTTCAACCAGGAATAGGATGAAGAAAAATGCTGAACATTAGGACCTGTGAGGGTAAGATTAAGAATAATAAAAAGGACAAAAATATTATTAATAACAGTTGTTTGAAAACAGACAAATACAAGCAGACTAATCAGCAGAAAAAAGAAAGCAAAAAAGAAAAAAAATAAAAGTAAAAAAAAAGAGATTAAAAAAAAAATTGGTGGAGGACAGGGCAGGGCACCCAGGCTTCATCTGAGCACACAGACTGTGATGGAGTTCCTGTGGGCCCAGAAGGTAGGTGGGAGTGGGA
>NW_006922479.1:577910-585898 GCF_000298275.1 Orycteropus afer afer | reverse complement strand
TCTGTGTTAATTGGTTTCCCTTTTCTTTGTTGAAGAGGGTCTGTGCGGTCTTTCTGGCTAGTCCGCCATCTTTCCGGTCTCCCAAGATCTCTTTGAACTCTCTTGTATAATTTTCTTTTTTGGTTCACTAATTTTGGAGGAAATTAGCTGTTATGTTATGCTGTAAGGTCACTTAGCAGCTTATGAAGAGGTCCATGTGCTGAGGAACTGAATCCTCCAACAAACAGCCATGTGAACAAGCTGGGAAGCAGATAACCCAGTCCCAGTCTAACTTTCAAATGATGACAGCCCCTGTTGATCCTGATGAGAGTTTGTGAGCCATATAATATAGATTCACCAGCCACTCTGTGGAATAAAGTTGAGGCAGTCTACTTCCATAAAGATTTACAGCCTTGGAAACCCAATGGGGGTTGATTTGATGGCAGGAAGTTTGAGGGTTTTTTTTAGTACTGTACCTTAATTTTTTTTTTTTTACTCAATACATCTTAGAAATTACTCCACATCAACTCATAGAGATTGTCCTTGTTCTTTCTTTATGGTTGCATAGTATAATTTACTCAACCAATTTCTTTTAACAGGCATTGTCTTATTTTATATATTTCTTAGTAAAAATAATGTATAATTAATAAACTTGTGCATATATTATTTTATTTTTGTGGAGGTGTATCTTCAGTACTGCTTAGAAAAAGATTGAATGCATATTTATTTATTTTTTAAATATTGCCAAATTCCCCTCCAAAGGCCTTGTGCCATTTTGCACTTCCCACCAATAATGTGCGGGAGTGTGTGTTTCTGTATAGCCTTGCCAATAGAATACTTTGTTAAGCAGTTTGTTTTTCCAGATCAGATAACTATATAACATCATTGTTGTTGTTTTGTGCTGTCGAGTCATGTTTAAGAGCCATCTCATTTTCTGTTCATATTTTTTCCATTTTTCTATTGAACTTTTTTGGTATTTTTCTTCTCAAATTTTAATGGCTATTTATATATCAGGGATCTCTGGTGGCATAGTGCTTAAGGCATTTGACTGCTAACCAGAAGGCTGGTGGTTCAAACTCACCAGCCACTCCTGGGAAGGAAGGTTGTGCAATCTACTTCTGTAGTGAAACCACCTTGGAAACCCATGTTGGATCCAACTCCATGGCAGTGAGTTTGGTTTTTTTGGTTTATTTATATATCAAAAGAGCTCTGGTGGCATAGTGCCTAAGGTATTTGCCTGCTAACCAGAAGGATGGCAGTTCAAACCTACCAGCCCCTCCATGGAGGGAAGACCAGGCAATCTACTTCAGTAAAGGTTTACCACCAAGGAAACCCAATGGGAGTCACTGTGAGTCAGAATTGACTTGATGGCAGTGAGTTTGGTTTTTTTGGTTTATTTATATATCAAAAGAGCTCTGGTGGCATAGTGCCTAAGGTATTTGCCTGCTAACCAGAAGGATGGCAGTTCAAACCTACCAGCCCCTCCATGGAGGGAAGACCAGGCAATCTACTTCAGTAAAGGTTTACCACCAAGGAAACCCAATGGGAGTCACTGTGAGTCAGAATTGACTTGATGGCAGTGAGTTTGGTTTTTATTTATAGATCAGGGAAATTAGCTCTGTATATGGACATGAGTTGCAAATATTTTTCTCACTTTGTCTTTTTTTAAATTTATTCATAATACTTTTTTCAAGTCAATTTCATTTTTATGCAGTTGAAATTATCTATCTTTTCATTGTTTCTTGACTTTAAGTCATATTTGTAAAGGCTTTTCCCATCTCCACATTATGAAGTGATTCACCCATACTTTCTTATACTACTTAAATAACTAACTAAAAACCTGCTGCCACTGAGTCAACTCTGACTCATAGTGACCCTGTAGGACAGAGTAGAACTGCCTCATAGGGTTTCCAAGGCTGTAAATCTTTATGGAAGCAGACTGCCTCACCTTTCTCCCATGAAGTGGCTGTTGTGTTCAAACGGCTGACCTTTTGGTTAGCAACTGAAGGGAGTGAAGGAAGTAGAGTAGAGAAAGGAAAGAAGCCACACAAGAGAGCAACTTCAGGCAAAGTCTCATGGAGGGTAGCTTCAGCCTGATCCTTCAGGGGATCTCTGCACTTTCACTTATTTCTCCATGTTTTCCCTACCTGAGACACTGAACTGAGCTTATATATTGCCACATTCCTTAGTCACTGGCTAAAGGCTGTCCCAGACAAAGAAAGCAGTCATCAGGAGAATCACTGATGTAATCTTTGGAGGCAAAATCACATCAAAACCAGGAGAGGAGAGCACAGAAACAGTAAAAGAGACCTGAAGGGATCTGGTTGAATGCCAGTGATGCTCTCACTACAGCTGGCCAAACCTGGAAAGCAGAGGCTGTGGGAGGGGTACAACTGGTGGTGGAAGGGAAGGAAAGAATGGAACCCAAAGAATTACTTCTTGTCTCTGCAATCCTGTTGATGTTATTTTTCTGGAGCTCAGAGAACAGATTCTTATTTACTTATCTCTGTTTACTCTACATAGAAGTCCTGGCTTTTTCAAAACATGTGAGCAGAAAGAAAGTTCTAGCATAGTAATTATGACATGGATCAGGGAGCACTTTAGTAAGCAATTCCAAAGTCTTTTTCCCAATTAAAAAGCTTTCCCCAACAATAGCCTGCCTGGATATTTCTCCACAGCAGCCAGTGAGAATTGAATGCTAATAAGAATAAGAATCTGGGCTGCTGTGTAGCAGCCGAAGGTTGGGCAATTTACTTCCGTAGTGATACTGCTTCAGAAACCCAAGGAGGGATCGCTATGAGTCGGGTCCGACTCCACCGCACATAACAACAACAACAACAACAACAACCCAAGAGCAGATGTCTCCCCAGGTCTGATCACACTTCACCACCATTCTCTCACCCTTCTTTCTGAGGACACAGAAGACCTCCTGCTCACAGTCCATCCAGAACTCTGAGGACAGATACCTGACCCTGACTCTTGCCTCTATCACCAGGAGGACCCTATTAGCATGTGCCTGAATTCTCACAGTTCGTTGGACACAGGAGGTCTCCCATCCTGTCATTGGCGGCCCCTTCCCAAAATGGGAGCTCCTCTGGCACCTTGTCTTAAAGTCTCTCATTCCAATCCCATTTAGTAGCTAAGAGTCTAGACCTTGAAGTCAGATCATGAAAAACCAACTGAGTCACATGACTTCATACACTTGTCTAAATATCTTTAGTCAGTTTGTTCATATACAAAAAGTAGATCATAACACCTAAATTATAGGGCTAGTATAATGATTATATAAAAGAAATATGTAAAACCTCTGGCCTATTTGTGACACACATCATTATTATCATAATTCATTATTCTCATTCCACCTGGATATTTCTCACACTGCTAATGTCCCATCAACACTTTCTTCAGAAACTCTCTATTCATGTTAGATGTTGTTGCTGTTGGTTTCTGTCAAAACAGGACCCTGACTCTTGGCGACTCCATGCACAAGGGAGCAAATAGCTGCCAAGTCCAGCATCATCCCCATAATTGGTTGTGGATCTGGCCATTGTAATACAAGGTTTTCATTGACTGATTTTTTGAAGTAGATTACCAAGCCTTCCTTATATCATCAAGCATTTCATGGAATACTATTTCTAGGCTTTCCTAAGAGCACAACACCTCTCCTGCAATTCCTTCTATTGAGGAAACTGATTGTTCTCCTACTTCTATATCCATGTGTCGTGAGCTACTGGCTTGATCATGGTCTCCTAGTGTCTCATTCAAACTTCCAGATTATTGCCCCTCCAAACAGAGGCAAGAAACCCTCCTTTGTTAAAGTTTATGCCAATCATATATATGCCCTTCTATTCTTCATTTAATCTTTGAATGTTCTTCTCTTTCATTCATTAAGGGCCTGGACACTAGCTCATTGTTTTCTTCTTCATGTGTTCTACCTTCATCCAAGGCAGCTTCTATATCCACATCAAACCATCCAGCATGATGGCCTCATTTTTTTTTAACCTCTTCAACACAAATACCCTTCACCCTTCACTATCTCAGTGATGCACTCCAAGTATCATCCTGTAGACCATGTTGTCACTTGGAATAGCTCTATTTGTGAATGCTTATTTTCTAATTTACCATTCTCAATCTCATTCTTGTATCCTTCCAGCCTTTTCTCTCCTCTACTTCAGCTCTTTAACATCACACATAGAGGCCTCAAATCTGTCTTTGCCCCAGTCCATCAGCCCCCATTGGCTTTACTTCCTCCCCTATCTGATCTTGACTTCACTGCACTTCAACCACTGTACTCTCACACTCAAAATCAAGCCTTTTCACCAAAACTTTCCTAAATGCGCCAACCTTATATCAATCTTACCACTAGTTTTTGCTGCTCATATACTTGGGCTGCCGAATACTGCTGCAGAAAATCACATGTTGAAGGATTAGGGACATCACAAATTTATGGTCTCCAGCCTTTCTTGATCCTTAGCATCCCTTATTAACCTGTCACCTTATCTCTGATCAGCTTTCTCTCCCATCCCTCTGAATGGCTACTTCAAATCTTTTCGACTAACAACCATCTCACCGATGCCATTCTTTTGGTGCAGATGACCTTACCTCCTATTTCATCCAGGCTATCAGATATTGATCTCCTTTATTTTTCTCCCACACCTACTGAGCCATTTTTATGTGCACCTACCTCTGAAGGTTTGACCATTGTCATAGAAAAATATCACCAAGACTGCCTAAAGTAAAAGCAACAGAGGTTTATTGAGGGATAGAGAGGGTCCAGACAATGAAGATGTCCACATTTTCAGAGTGAAAATGGCTGCTCCACCAGACAATGAGGAAGAAATCATTTATGTACAGTTGGAGCAGGAACAAAAAATTACAAAATCATAATTAGCTGAAAGATAATCAGGAGAGTCAAAAGCAAGATATCTAAGAGCAGGGACTTAGCAGGGATAGGTGGATATCATATATGTGGGATTACATAATTGCTTAAAAAACAAAACAAAACCCACTACCACTGAATGGATTCTGACTCATAGCCTTCCTATAGGATAGAGTAGAACTTCCTCATAGTGTTCCCAAGGCTATAAATCTTTACAGAAGCAGACTGTCTCATCTTTCTCCCATGGAGCTGCTGGTGGGTTTGAACTGCTGACCTTTTGGTTAGCAACTGAGTGCTTTAATCACTGCACCACCAGAGTTCCCACATGATTGCTTAGGGATATTTAATTGCAAGGGTAAGTTCTCTTTAGTTTATTATAGAATGTTCACAGGACAATGGCAGGACAGTTTTTTGGGTAACCTGGTAAATTGTTTTCTGTTTCTGGGCTCCATTGTAAAGATTAATCAATAATGTGCATCAAGACCCTTTGGGTATAAGCTAGTACATCTTGCATCTGTTTGACTATAGTGTAAAGACTCTCTGGGAATAGACTGTGATATCTTGCACCTGGCAGACCTCAGAGAAAAAGAATATCTCCTTTAGGGTATATGGTTAAGTCTGTAACAAGGTTAGAAGAATTCCTGTTAAAAAGGCAGCTTTAAAATTCAACATGCATTGTTGACTCAGGTCAAGACTTTGAAATGGAGTTAAGGCTCTGTTTTCAGACTGCTCTATCTACACACACCAAGTGCCTCTGATTTTTAAGCTCTCATACAATCATCCATGCTAACAAAGGAGAAAGTAAGCTGTGTAGTCTGTATTTTCTCCTGTTTAAGTCCTTTCCCTTGATATCCTCCCTCATGTCCTACAGATCCAGGACTTTATCCCACTCATTTATCCCTTTTCCTTCTCGATTTTGTCCCTTTCTCTAACCTTTAAACCTTCCAATAACATATCCTCCGCTTGCACTAGTGTTATCTTTCCCCCTCCTCCACAGCCAAGATACCAAAACATAGTCTAGACTTTCTGTCATTTTATGTATATGTATATGTATTTGTATATGTATATGTTCTAACCCACCTAGTTAAATTTAGGCCTCCACAGTCCCACTGCACTCCATCTACTAGACCTAAGGCTTCCTGACCTTAGGTCACCAGTGGTCTCCTGACAACTAAGTCCATTGAATGCTTTTCAGACTCATCTCATTGACTTATCTGCAGCATGAAACATTGCTTATATTAAATCTCTCTCTTCTCTTGGCTTTTACTATATCACTAGTCTCTTGCCCACCTCCTCTATCCATTATCCTTCTTATCAAATTTTTTTCACAGGCTCTTCTTTCTTCACAGTTTGCTACATGTTGGTGAAACTAAGGCTTTTCCTCTCTTCTTCCTCTACATATTCTTCCCAAGAGATCTCATCCATGACCATGTCTTCGATTGCCATCTTCATTTATGCTTATTTTCCAAATTTCCATCCCCACTCAGTTCTTCCTCCTGAGCTCTGAGACATATATCTGATTCCTTCTAGATGACTCTCTTGAATGTCCTACAAAAACCTCACCCTCATCATTTCAAAATCAAACTCATCCATTATTTTAAAATTTGCTTCTCCTCCTATATTTTCAAAACTTAGTTAAGGGCATCACTATCTACCCATTCATGCAAGTCAGACATCTGGAAATAATTCTACATATCTCTTTTTTTTACATCCAGAACATCATATTAATGATGGAGTCCCTATGGCTATATCCTCTGACTCTCTTGCATGTGTTTCCTGCACTTCATCTACCAGTAGTATCTTGGGCTGGGGTCATAGTATTGCAATAGTCTCAACTGAACTCCCTTCAAATTTTAACTCCTTCAGTATCCCCCTTTACACTGCTGCAAGTATCATCTAGGACTGTGATTCTCAAATGTTACAGTGCATTGGAATTACCTTGAGGATTTGCTAAACCTTAACTTGCTGTGCACAGAGGTTCTAATTCACTAGGTCAGAGGCAGGACCCTAAAATTTGTATTTCTAACAAGCTCTCTTATGATGCTGATATTGCTGGTCTCAGAAACTACACTTTGAGAAACACCCATTGATCTATAAATTTATTGATCCTTACTTTCCAGTGTAAAAGCTCTTGGCCTTACCCTAAAATCTTCTAAGATCTGGCTCATGCACACCTCTTCCATTTCATGTTCCTCTGTGGCCCCTCCTCACCATACCTATCTTAATAGACAATTTAAACACCTTCTCTTCCATATGTCTGTAGAACAACATCACAGAGTCTGATTAAAGTAAAGCAAAAGAGGTTTATTGAAGCATAGAGATGGTTCAGACTGGGAAGATGTCCTAATTTTCAGAGTGAAATGAGGAAGAAAACATTTATGTACATTTGGAGCAGGAACTAAAAGTTATAAAATCATAATTGGCTGAAGGCAATCAGAAGAGTCAAAGGTGGGATATCTAAAAGTGAGGATAGGTGGATAACGTATGTGTGGGATTATATGATTCGTTAATGGTACATAATTACAAGTGTACATGCTCTTCAGTTTATTACAGGATGGTCATAGGACAATGACAGGACAGGGTTTTTGATAACCTGTTATAAAAAATGTTTTCCAAATCATGTCTAATTCTGGGGGTCCATTGTAGAGATTTATCAACAATGTTATGCATCAAGACCCTTCTGGTATAAGCTATATATCTTCCATCCGTTTGACCAGAGTGGAAAGACTTTCTAGGAATAGATTGTGATATCCCGCACCCGCCAGACCTCAGAGAAAAAGAATGTCCCCTTTAGGGTATAGGGTTTGCATCAAGGTTATGTTAGCATCAATGTTAGAGGAACTGCTGTTAGAAAAGGCAGCTTTAAAATTCAACATGAATTTTAGACTCATGTCAAGACTTTAAAATGGAGTTAAGGCTCCACTTTCAGTCTGGTCTATTTAAATGCAAGAAGTATCTCTGATTTTAAGCTCTCATACACATAAAGCTGTATACTTTAGGGGTCTTTGTTTAGAAGCAGCATTAACTGATTCAGACTGATTAAAGAAAAAGGGAATTTATTAGCATTGCATCACAAACATAATAGCAAGATTGGAGAACCAGACAGGAATCAGACAGATCAATGATCCAG
>NW_006922479.1:570137-573546 GCF_000298275.1 Orycteropus afer afer | reverse complement strand
AAGACAACACACAGTGGATAAAGGCAATTCCCCCAAACGAAATCAGGTTGCTATTACCAGATTAGAGTAAATGAATGCCCAGGGAGCACAAAACCAAAAATTTCCATCATCATTTCCTTCTTTTTGCCCAACTGTACATCATTCAAACTTTCATACTACTTAATATTTTAAGCACTTTTTGTGTACATATATTTCTCATCATACTAGAGTATGAGTTGCTTGGCAGCAGGGACCATCATATCTCTTTTACATTTCTAGCACATAGTACAGCACCTCCTAAGACATAGTAGGTATTCAACACATGCTTAATAAATAAATGAATAAATGAACAAAGAAATGAATTTGGTTTGGTGATGAATCCAATCTACATCTGAATTATGAATAAGGGGGAAACCAAGGACCAAAGTCAGGAGAAGATCAGAGAGTGCAGTGGTTTCCATGGTGTGTTAGAAGCTGGGCACATCCGAAAGCTGCTCCTGGGCATGAGACAGGAGAAAAGTCACCTTTAGCTAAAGGAAACTTGCAATTTCTTCCTAGAGCCAAAAATGCTCAGTAAGACATCACATAAGGCTGTGGCAAAAGCAGGCTAGAACAATCTCTCCCCCCGCAAAACTTAATTGAGGTATAATTAATTGACATGCAACAAACTGCACATATTTATAGTATACAATCTTGTAAGTTTTTTTTTTTAATTCATTTTGGTGAAAATATAAATAACAAATCATATGTCATCTCAACAATTTCTACATGTACAATTCAATATCATTTATTACATTCTTTAAGTTGTGAAACCATTCTTGCTATCCTTTAACAAATCATCCCATGGCCATTAACATAACTTCATTGCTTTCTGATCAAAAATTGCCCTTTCCCATTCTTTTTACCTCTGCTAACCACTAATAGTCTTTGTTTTCTATATATTTTCCAATTTCATTTAAGTGAGGTCATACAACTTTTGCAATTGATGTACTTCACTCACCATGATGTTTTCAACGTTCACCGAGACTTTATTTCTCTTTATGGCTGAGTAGTATTCCATTGTGTGGATGCACCACCTTTGGTTTATCCATTCCTCTGTTGATGGACACTGTGGTTGTTTCCACCATTTTGCTTTTGTGAAAAGTGCTGCAATGAAGCATTGCTGTATAGGTTTCTGTTTGCATTCTTTTACTTACTTTTTCTGGATACATATACCTACGAATAGGACTGCCAGGCCATAAGGTAGTTCAATGTTTAATTTTTTGAGGAACTATCAAACAGTTTTCCACAGTAGCTTTACCACTTTATATTCCCAGTGGCAATGAATGAGTATTCCAGTTTCTCCAGTATATCATCAACATCTTTTTTTCTTTTTCTTTCATTGCCTTTCTAATGGGATGAGGTTGTTGTTGCTGTTATGTGCCGTTGAGTTGGCCCCGACTCATAGCGACCCCTCCTTGGGTTGCCGAGGCAGTATCACTACAAAAGTATATTGCCCAATCTTCCTTCCGAGGAGTGGCTGGTGGGTTTGAACCACCAGCCTTCTAGTTAGCAGTCAAGTGCCTTAGGTACTATGCTACCAGAGCTCCTATAGGGTCAGCTAGTATCTCATTATAGTTTTGATTTGCTTCTCCTTAATGATAATGACATTAAGTATCTTTTCATGTGCTTGTTGAACATTTGAATATCCTCTTTGGTAAAATGTCTGTTTAAGTCCTTTGTCCATTGTTTGATTGCGTTGTCTTTTTATTGTTAACTTGTAGAAGTGTGATATATATTTTGGATACTAGGCTCTTATTGGCTATATGGTTCCTGAAAATTTTATCCTGGTCTATAAGCTGTCTCTTCACTTTACTGATAAAGTCTTTAGATAAACAACAGTATTTAATTTATATGAAGACTCATTTATCTATTTTGTCTTTTGTTGCTTGTGCTTTTGTTGCCATATCTGATAATTCATCATTAAACACTAGGTCCCACAACCTCACTCCTGTATTTTCTTCTAAGAATTTTATGGTAATAGTTTTCACATTTAGTCTTTTGATCCATTTTGAATTGGTTGTTATGTGTGGTGTGGGGCATGTATTCCGTTTCATGTGGAAATCCAATTTTCCCTTCATGATTTATTGAAGAACTTTTCCTTTCCCATTGAATGGCCTTAGTACCCTTGTTGAAAATCAGTTGACCATAAATGTATGGATTTATTTTTGAACTCTCAATCTATTCCATTGGTCTATATGTCTGTTACTATGCCAGTACTAAGCTGTTTTAATTAATGTGGCTTTATAATATGTTTAGGAATCAGGAAGTGTGAATCCTCCTACTTTATTCTTCTTCAGGATTGCTTTAGCTTTTCAGGGTCCCTTTCCCTTCTATACAAATTTAAGGATGAACTTTTTCCATTTCTGTAAAAAGGGCTGTTGAAATTTTGATGGGGATTGCACTGAATTTATACATTGCTTTGGATAGTGTTGGCATGTTAACTATATTAAACCTTCCAATCCATGAACACAGACCGTCTTTCCATTTATTTATGTATTCTTTAATTTCTTTTAGTAATGTTTTATCATTTTCTGTGTACAAATCTTTCACTTTTCCTGATTAAGTTTGTTCCTGGGTACTTTACTCTTTTAGATGCTATTGTAAATGGTAATGTTTCATTAATATCCTTTCCCACATGTTCATTGCTGATATATAGAAACCCAACTGATTTTTTTTTAACTTGTAATAGTAATTTGGGTGAAATTTTACAAAGGAGATTCTTTTTACATTCAACAGTTCATACACATTTTGTTTTGTGACACTGGTTACATTCCCTGCAGTGTAACAACTCTCCTCCCACTTCCTCCCTGTGTTACCCTTTCCCTTTGTCCTTATTGCCTATGCATTCCTGCCTCCCTCCCTTTCTCCCTGTGCTAATGTTGCCTTTATGATCTCCCATGGTTGATTGTTCTAAGAACTGAATTTCCCTGGTGTAGTTGTTTAGCTCCTAGGCCTGCCTATTGTGAAGTCACAGGAGTGAGTTCAATTCCAAGCCTGAAAGATGACTCAGGGCCATAGTCTTGGGAGTTTCTTTATCAGACCAGTAAGTCTTTTTTTCTTTTTTTATGATTTTGAGTTTTGTTCTACATTTTTCTCTCACTCTATCCAGGATCTCCTATTTTGACCTCATTCCAAGTGGTTGGCATTGCTAGCTGGGCACCATCTAGTTCTTCTGATCTCAGGATTATATAGACTAAGGTTCTCATGGCCCATTAGTCTTTTGAGAATTGGTGAAGAACAAAGCTCCAGAAATTGATGGAATGCCCACTGAGATGTTTCAACAAATGGATGCCCAGCTGGAGGTACTCATTTGGCTATGCCAAGAGATTTGGAAGACAGCTACCTGGCCAACTGACTGGAGGAGATCCATATTTGTACCCATTCCAAA
>NW_006922479.1:565022-568969 GCF_000298275.1 Orycteropus afer afer | reverse complement strand
GGATCGTGGAGCTGGCGCAGGATCCAGCGGTGTTTCGTTCTGCTGTGCATAGGGTCGCTATGAGTTGACAGCACCTAACAACAACATATCATTTCAAGTTTTAATGCCACCAATTCTGGATACCTCCCAAACCCCTGTTTTTCTATTCAATGTGTTCTAAATATTAATAAGGAAGCTTAAATTCCATCCTTCCATCCACTGCTGAATAAAAAGGAGACTTGAACACATTTCATTATCTTCATATGCATCAAACTCTCCAAATGTGTGATTAGACACACTCTTATGTATGGTGAAAGGATTGGCAATAAAATATTTTTAGATAACACTGAAAAGCAAATGATGAATATTAAAACATATTTATGTATACTTATTACATAGTGATCCTTATGTGTACATGCACATGGGAAATTGGAATTCCTAGCTTTAGTTACAATTGACCTGTGCCTAACAACATATGAACTGAGTCTGGTTTACAGAGTTAGTGGAATTATTTTTCTGTCAAATCCATCCTCTCCAGCATAGCCTGCAAGATAATCTGTGGTCTTCTCTCACCCATGGCTTGGGCTCTTTTCCCATGGCTTGACCTAGAACCCAAGGAAGCAAAGTCAAAACTTTCCCCTATCAAAGATGTGAGCTTGCTTCAGAAAATACTAAGTTCAGTAAACATTTGTGGATTAAGCAAAGTCTATGATTTGATGCTTTGTGGAGAGAGAATCATAGATCCCTCAGAGAAGTGAGGACAGAGAAACTCATATCTGTGGCTCTTGACTCCTGGCCATGATGAGACAATTAGACTATGTAAATTAGGGTGTTCAATGGTTTTATATATTGTTAAATATAACCATGTGTTGGTGCTCTGCAGGGTGTTTCTTACAGTATCAGTGCTTTATCTTTCTTCCCAATGATCTTTTCTCTCAACTGTAAAATGAGTACAATATCCCAAAAGAGTTGTTATGAGAATTAATTTAGATAAGGCATACAAATTGCTTGATATAGTGCTTGGTACACAGCATTATTTATGATTCTGTCTTACTATTCTTTTGATAGCAGCATGAGTTAACATGGGTGAAAACAGATTTAAATAAACACAAATGCAACATAGAGAAAGATGAGCAAAGGGAGGTAGGCAACAAAAGCCCATATTTGGAAGAGGAAAGAGGAGGATGAATAACCTTATCATGGAGATAAGGAGTTGTGATGAGTGTCCTGATGTAATTTGGCTTGAGTGGCAGCTGGATGTTGCCCTTAATTTTCTTTTTGCGCTTGTAGTCAAATGGTCCATAATACCTGCACTATTTTCCATTTCTTCTAATGCAGAGGTAGCACATAGCTATGGCTTTTTGTTCTTGTTAGGTGCTGTCAGGTCGAGTCCAACTCATAGTGACCCCATGTGACAGAATATAACTGCCACATGGGGTATTCTAGGTGTAATCTTTACAGGAGCAGATTGCCACATCTTTTTCCCATGGAGCCACTGTGTGGGTTATAACCACTAAACTTTGAGTTAGCAATGAAGCACTTAACCATTACACTACCAGCACTTCACATAAAAAGAGTTATTAAAAATGAATTAGTTTTCAATATTTATTAATCAGGAGATTTCATATATAAATCCAGATTTAAGGCTTGATTCACTTAGAAGTTCCACTAATGGCTTCAACTCAATGTCCCAATTCCATTGGAAAAACAATTGACCAGAGCTATGTAGATAGTTCCATCTGAGCCCACACCCCGTAGTTATGTTACCAACCTAGCATCTCAGGAAGGTGGTCAATGAAGTTAATTTTCATACAGTCAGAAAACTCAAATGTCACCATGACCATGACACATAGCACTGATCATACATTTTCTAGAAAACTTGATATCCCCGGGCTACAAATGCATCTCAAGTTATGGGCTCAAGCGTAGCAAGGATGGGGAGGATGGCACAGGACCAGGTAGTGTTTCGTTCTATTGTACACAAGGTTGCTTTGAGTCAGAGGTGACTAAGTAGCAGCTAACAATAACAACACAATCTTTTCCTGACATTTGCCTTAGAGAGAGATTTATCTTTTTTATAACGGGACAGTTAAGGAAACTTTCCTTTGCCACATAGGGAGATATTATATCTTCTAGGGATGTTTGCTAGACAAACATAATTGAAAAGACAGTGTGGAACAAAGGCATTCAGTATCTCTACTTGTAAGATCTGCAGAAACACAAAAGACTCATGCAGAATTCTTTCCAAACAAGCATCAAGCGTTATTTGTCCTACTAGCCTTGTCTTCACCCTACAACAAGTTCTCATTTACCCAAAGGAAACAAACAGGGAACATTAAGTATGAAGTACAGTGGGTATTCATTCATTAATTAAGCAAATATTTATTGTACACTTACTAATAAGTGATAATAGATAGGCTTAGGCCCTGGAAACACAAACTTGAAAAGACCCACTCTCACTTTTCATGGCACTCCTGATTTAATTTGTGATCAGGCAATGTGATTCCACAATTAGAGTACAGTGTAACTAGTGTCACCTCTGTATAGGGGTGTGTGTGTTGGGAGGGGCAGCCAAGATGGAGGTCCCCGAGGAGAAAGTGATGGTTTTCAAAAGGAGGGCTCACTTCAGCAGAAGCTTGGAAGAGGAGTAGGAGTAAGAGGGAAGTGAAGTGAGGAGGACAAACTCAGGATGTCAGGCAGAGAAAGGAGAAGTGAGAAAAATTATTGAAGAGGACAAGGGGTGAGGTCACAAATTGGTGCACTATGATGAGAAATTTGGATGCACTGAAGGGCAATGATAGACTAGTTAAGAGGCTTTTGCAATACTCTAGGCATGAGAAGCTGCTGCCTTGAAATAAGAAAATGACAATGGGGATGGAGGGAAGAAGAGACAGCTGAATGATATGGAAGAGGTAGAATTGATCAGACTTGGTGATGAACTGAATGAGAGGTTGAAGGAAGAGGGAGAAATCTAAGATCCTGCTCAGCTTTTGCTTGGGTAACTGAGTGAATGGTGGTGCCATTAACTGAGCTAGAGAACTGAGGAGGAACAGGTTCCTGGGTAAATAAAAAGAGTTCAAATTTGGACACTCAGGTATTTTTTCTTTCTGTCTCCCTCCCTTCCTTTCTCCCTTCATTGCTCCCTCCCTGTCTTCCTTCTCCTTTCCTTCCTTCTTTCCTTCCTTTGATCACAAATTGTCTTGGTGCATTAGCAATATATTAATTGCAATTACAATGGAAATGAAACCTGGACTTAAAATAAATGACACATGTAATTCAAGTAAATATACACTAGGTAATTGTTATTGTTGTCAGTAGGTGTCATTGAGCTTGCTCTAACTTGTAGTGATCATATGTACAACAGAACAAAACACTGCCTGGTACTGTGTCATCTTCACAATCTTCACAATCCTTGTTATGCTTGAGCCCATCATTGTGGCCACTGTGTCAATCCATCTCATTGAGGGTGCTCCCCTTTTTCGCTGACCCTCTGCTTTACCAAGCATGATATCTGAGGTATTTAAGTTGTGTGTCACCTTGGCTGGGCCTGGTTTTGAGTGGCTGGGCAGCTGGATGTAGTTGTTCCCCATGATGAGATTGGTAATCAACTCCATGGTGGAATCTACTGGAGCAGGTGAGTAGCTGCCTTAGGAATGTGGTCTGCTTCTGGTATGTAAGGAGGAGTGTTGAGAAAGGTCTCCACAGCTTTTGTCATGTTTGCATTGTAGCCAAGTCATTGTTCAGCAGCCTGACATGTTGTCTGCTGATCTTGGTACTCTTAGAGGACTTGAATTAGTGCCCTGCCACATGGTTTGATAATTTCAGGACTGTGCCATTTTACTTCTCGACCTTGGGTTTGTCAGCCTCAGTAGTCAGCAGCTGCCTGAGTGAAGAGATGCCTCTAGCTTCAGTGGGCTGGGAGCAAGAGGCAGAGCTGAAGCCCAAGGTCGAGGGACTTTGACCCAGCC
>NW_006922479.1:560447-564683 GCF_000298275.1 Orycteropus afer afer | reverse complement strand
GGAGACCATTAGCTGCATCTTAGATGGCTGCTTCAAAGCTTTTAAGACCCCAGTCGCTACTCACCAATGTAGGATGTGGAGCAACGCTTTTATGTATTTTGTTGTGCCGATTGAATCTGGTTTCCATACATCCCTTAGAGTAATAGACCACAGGGCACCAGAGGGGCAACATTCATATGGAAGAAATGCAGGACAAATAGGAGTACATAAATATGAGGGGCACAGGGGAAGGGTTACAGGGTAGGGAGGGGTAGAGACTGGGTTAGGAGTGGACATGGCAAATGGGGAATGAAACTAAATGTATACATAACACTGAATGTAAAACAAGCTCTTAGAATAAAAATAAAGAAAACTGGCTGAGAGAGGCTTGTGGCCAGAAGGGAAAAAGCTTGTGAGCTGCTTCCCCAAGTTCCTCTAGTTTCTAGAGCCTCATTCCTTGGTATTTTCTGGACTTATCACTGGTCGCCCAGATGAAAAATAATATCACTTAAGAAAAACTCAAAAACATAAAATACAATAAAAGATAAATATTTAAACACTTCGTTTTAAGTCAAGGTATCATTTCTGTTTAATTGCAATTGATACATTGCTAATGCACTGAGACAATTTGTGATTTAAGAAAAAAACTGACTTCACAATATCACTATTCATAATCACTACAGCTTTATGTATTTATTTATTTTTTTGCATATACTTCATTTTTAAAAAGCTTGCATTTACCATCCAAAAACCATGATGAAATAGTTAATTTTTGTCTTTGATCTTGCCATTACATTATTACCAGAATAAAATAAAATTCCAAATTGTTAACGAACTGAATGAATTTCTATAGGGACCTTATAACAAACATTCCTCATTAAATACCAAACCAAACCAAACTCAGTGCCGTCGAGTTGGATCCGACTCGTAGCGATCCCTCCTTGGATTTCCGAGGCAATATCACTATGGAAGTAGATTGCCCAACCTTCCTTCCAAGGAGTGGCTGGTGGGTTTGAACCACCAGCCTTCTGGTTAGCAGTTAAATGCCTTAAGTACTATGCCACCAGAGCTCCCCCTCATTAAATATTGTATATTTATTTAATGATCTGAGCAAATGAAGTGCTTTTTACCAAATACTATAGAATATATTCATTGCAATTTGTGCAAACACAAATGAGTAGGACCAAGCATAATTGGAAACCAATTGTCCTATTATCCATCACTGATGTTCCAATCTGTTCATATCATGTCTGGCTTTTCCTGGACCAGGCTATAGTTCATATTTCCCACAGACTCAGTATGGAAGCATTAATGATAGTGAATTTCCATTCACCATTGTTCTGTCCTGCTTTAGATATATCACCTAATGGAGAATACCAGGGAAAGAAACACTGTATTATTTTGTTGGGAGAGCAAAACAAGTAAATTAGACCAAATGCAAGCTGTAGTTCTGTCAGATACTCACTGTCTCAGATATTTACCTTTTATTTACGTCCCTTTTCTAGGAGTCTCTGGGTGGCACAAATGGTTAAGTGCTCGACTACTAGCTGGAAGATTGACAGTTTAAACCTACTCAGAGGTACCTCAGAAGATAGGCCTAGTGATCTGCTTCTGAAAAGTCACAGCCTTGAAAACCCTATGGAGCAGTTCTACTTTGCAAACATGGTGTAACCGTGAGTCGGAATCCAGTCAATGTCAACTAACAATAACAACAGCAGGACATGTCTACATTAATTCCACTATAGGGTTTTAAAAAGCCACCGTCATGGGAATGTTTTGGAATGCCTAATATTTGGGAAATCCTCAATGGAATGAATGACATAATAGCCCAAACAATGGACTCCAACATACCAATGATAATAAAGATAGTTATATTCTGTTATATATAAGGTGACTATGAGTCAATGCAGGAGCTCTGGTAGCGTAGTGCCTAAAGGACTTGACTGCTGACCAGAAGGCTGGCAGTTCAAACTCACCAGCCACTCAGAAGGAAGATGGGGCAATCTACTTCCTTAGTGATACTGCCTCGGAAACCCAAGGAGGGGTTGCTATGAGTCGGGTCTGACTCGATGGCAAAGAACAACAGTTACTTAATGTGGGAGATTGAAAAAATAAAACCAAAATTGAAGACTCCTGGTAAATTAGCATGTGGTCCTTGTAATGCAGTAGTGATTAAAGAAGAAGTGAGGAAGGTGGTAAATTCTCTTCAGCATGTCACTGGGTAATCAAGTGTCACTGTTTTTTGTTTGTTTGTTTTTTTTTTTTTCATTTTCTAACCAACCATTGCAGTAAATCTTTGACTTTTTTTTTTTTTTTTTAATTGTGATTTGGGTGAAAGTTTACAGAGAAAATTCATTTTCCATATAGTTGTTCATACATATTTTGTTTCATGACATTGATTGCAATCCCCACTGTATAATAGCTGTCTTCCCACTTTGTCTCCTCACTGAAATTGAACAACACCATGATTTATAAGGATAAGCATTGTGAGATATCTGATCTGTTGTTTTGATCAAAGCCTGTGATAATTCTGGGGATCATTCCATACAGAGCTTGTCAGGGTTAGGGTACAGCTTCCACATCAAAACTGTTGTCACCCCTTTTATTCTTGGAAGAATTGGTTTCTGACAGGCTCCTGGATTTGAGAGACTTCATTGTGATTTTTGTCTTGGCCACACTGGAGAACAGCTTAAATCTGGAGTGACCTGGATTCCTCAGGGCTTGAGTTTACTAAAAATGAGTGATTAGAACAGGTTCCAAGAATACAGTGTAAAAACAAAAGAAAATGGGGAAGAGCAGAGGAGAATATAGAGATAATGTCATAATAGCACCCTGAGGTTCAATGCAGGATGTTAAAGTATAATTCCAAGGGACAGTAAGTCAGGTATAGCTTAAGATCTTTTGTTCTTTCTGAAGGGATGATGTATTCCTGGGGATGAGGGCAGGGGTTTGGGATTTCTGATTATTCTTCTTGCTCTACTTTGATCCCCTACCCCTGTGTTACCTTCATCTCCACAAAGGGTATTTATCCCTCACTTTGCTTCTCCCTACTAGCACTGAAGGTGTATAGCAGAGAGCCCCTGCTCAGTGCTCAGTGACCTTTACAAAGGAAAGTGCTGTGGGGATTCAGAGGGTGAGGATTGCTGAGGACTAGTTTGATCTAGAAGTTGGAAGCTTGGCAGCCATCACGGAATGGACTCTGGAACCAGAATCCCTGAATCTCGACTATGCCTGTTCCTAGCTCTGATACATAGAGAAAGTTACTTCAACTCTCTAAATACGTTCCCACATCTGTAAAATGAAAATAATAAGAATACCTGCCTAATAGGATTGTTAAAAATGCTGTTACTGTTAGGTCTCATCGTTTCCATCTCATAGTGACTGTAAGTACAACAGAATGAAACACTGTTTGAGCCCCCTGTTACAGCCAAAGTATCAATCTGTCTCATTGAGGGTGGTCCCCTCTTTTCACTGACCCTCTAGTTTACAAAGCAGGATGTCTTTCTCCAGGGACTGGTCCCTCCTGATAACATGTCCAAAGTATGTAAGACAAAGTCTCACCATCCTCGCTTCTAAGAAGTATTCTGGCTGTATCCTCCAACACAGATTTGTTCATTCCATGGTATAGTCAATATTCTTTGCCAACACTGTAATTCAAAGGCATCAATCCTTCCTTGACCTTTCTTATTCATTGTCCGGCTATCACATACATCTGAAGTGGCTGAAAATTTCTGGAAGTTCCCTGTCAATATACCGCTGCAACCATTTTTAAATTACCTTCAGCAAAATTTTACTTGCATATGATATTAATGATATTGTTTAATAATTTCCACATTCTGTTGGATCACCTTTCTTTGGAATGGGCACAAATATCAATCTTTTCCAGTCAGTTGGACAGTAGCTGTCTTCCAAATTTCTTGGCATAAATTAGTAAGTGCCTCCAGAGCTGCATCTCTTTGTTGAGACATCTCTTTGGGTATTCCGTCAATTTCTGGAGCCTTTTTTCCCCCTAATTCTTCAGTGCAGCTTGGACTTCTTCCTTTAATACCATGGGTTCTTGATCATATATAACTGAACGTCAGTCAATTCTTTTTGGTACAGTGACTATGTATTCTTCCCATCTTCTTATGATGCTTCCTGCATTTTTCAATATTTTGCCCATAGAATCCTTCAATATTGCAGCTAAAAGCTTGAATTTTTTCTTCAGTTCTTTCGGCTTGAGAAACACCAAGAATTTTCTTCCTTTTGGTTTTCTAA
>NW_006922479.1:558659-559651 GCF_000298275.1 Orycteropus afer afer | reverse complement strand
ATATATGATCATATTGTCTGCAAAGAAAGTCTTACTTTCTTATTTTCCAATCCAGATACTCTCTTTTAAGGTGACTAAAAGTTTAGGACTGTCATGATCTCTTCATAAATTGGCCCATTTATCATTATGAAATACTGTGTTTATTCCTGGAGTACCTGGGAGGTGCAAATGGTTAATGAGCTCAGCTACTAACTGAAGGAGTGGAGGTTTGAGTCCATCTGAAGCTGCCTTGGAATTAAGGCCTGATGATCTACTTATGGAAAACTATCCACTGAAAACCCTAGGGAGCATAGTTCTATTCTCACACACATGGGGTTCATCATAAGTCAGAACTGACTCAAAGGCAATTGGTTAACTGGTGTTTATCCCTTTGTCTGTTATTAATATGGCCATTCCAGATTTTGTTTGACTAATGTTAGCATTGGTAGCATACTGCCTAAGGCACTTGACTGCTAACCAGAAGGTTGGCAGTTCAAGCCCACCAACCACTCCTTGGAAAGAAGGTTGGGCAATCTACTTCTGTAGTGATACCACCTTGGAATACCAAGGAGGGGTTGATATGAGTTGGGTCCGAATCAAGGGCAAACAACAACAACAATAGCAATGTTAGAATGGAATATCTTTGCCACCTTTTTGTTGTTGTTAGCTGCTGTCTAGTCAGTTCTGACTCATGGTGATCTTATGTATAACAAAACAAAGCATTACCTGGTTCTGTACCATCTTCATGATTATTGGCATTTTTGAGTTCATAGTTGTAACTATTGTGTCAATCCATCTCATAGAAGGTTTCCCTAATTTTTGGTAACCCTCTAATTTTACTTTTGACTTATTTGTGTCTTTATATTTAAAGTTTATTTCCAGTAAGCATTTACAGTTATGTCTTCCTCTTTGTGTGTGTGTGATTTGGGTGAAGGTTTACAGAGCAAATTTACTTTCCATACAGCGCTTCACATATACTTTGTCTCATGACATTGACCACAGTTTACCACAAT
>NW_006922479.1:550585-553479 GCF_000298275.1 Orycteropus afer afer | reverse complement strand
TGATTTTTAGGTTAATTCTTAGGTCTTACCACCACTCAGGAATCTCCAAGCTGTCTGTGCTGTCAGGATCGCTGCAAGACTGCAGCCCCGTTTGTCTCCTTTTTTTGTATTTTCATGCAATTTCTTCTGCTAGTTGGGGTTTAGTCCACTTCTATATCCTCCCCTTCAAGGCTCGGGGGTGCAAGATTATCTCCCGTGTCTGTGTTAATTGGTTTCCCTTTACTTTGTTGAAAAGGGTCTTTCTGCCTAGTCCGCCTTCTTGCCGAAACCTCCTTTTTCTTTTTTTAATTTAAACATGATTTCTGATTTGGTGGTTAGACCATTTATATTTTATTATTGGTATGTTTGTGTTTAAATCTTCCCATTTTTTTTGTTTGTTTGTATCATCTGATCTTTTTTCATCTCTTCTTTTTGGATTTTCTTTTGATTAATTATTTTTTCTCATTCCATTTTATCTCCTTTGTTGGCTTATTGGCTATAGTATTTCTTTGTTATTATAATGATTTCTTTAGGAGTTAAAATACACACATTTATCTTCTCATAGTCTACATTCAAGTGATATTATACCACCTCACATGTGGTTTAACAGCCTTATTGTTGTGTACTTCCATTTCTCCCCTCTAGTCTTTGTGATCTTATTTCCATACATTTTACCTCTACATATATTATAAACTCTATAATATATTGTAATTGTTTTTTATTTAAACCAGTGTTTGGCAAACTATGGTCCATGAGCAAAATCCAGCCCATAACCTGTTTTTGTAAATAAAGTTTTATTGGGCCACATTCATGCCCATTCACTTATGTATTTCCTATGGTTGTCTTTGTATCATAACAGCAGAATTAAGTAGTTGTTATAGGGACCATATGACTTACAAGCCATAAAATACTTTGATCTGACTCCTTTCAGGAAAAGTTTTCCTAATCTTGTTTTAGAGAGTTTATTGCTTCTTAAAGACGTTTAAATAATAAGAAATTTAGAAACATGTACACACACACACACACACATACACATATAGTGCTCATGAGGAATCTGTACATGGACCAGGAGGCTGGCATTCGAACAGAACAAGGAGATACTGCATGGTTTAAAATCAAGGGAATGTGTCAGGCCTGTCCTTTCACCATACTTACTCAATCTGTATGTTGAACAAACCAGATTATATGAAGAAGAAGGCAGAGTATATGAAGAACAATGTGGCATCAGGATTGGTAAGACTCATTAACAACTTGTGACATGTGGATGACAATCTTGCTTGCTGAAAGTGAAGATGAATTGAAGCTACTGGTGAAGATTAAAGACTACAGTCTGCATAATGGATTACTTCTCAAAATAAAGAAAATGAAAATCCTCACAACTGGACAAATAAACATCACAATAAATGGAGAAAAGATTGAAGTTGTCAAAGATTTCGTATTACTTGGATCCACAATCAACACCAATGGAAGCAGCAGACATGGAAATCAGACATCAGACAACCGAAATGCCCATCAACGGATGAATGGATAACCAAATTACGGTACATTCACACAATGGAATACTATGCTACATTAAAGAACAACGAAGGATACGTGAATCATCTCACAACGTGGATGAGCCTGGAGGACATTATGCTGAGTGAAATAAGTCAATTTCAGAAGGACAAATACTACATGAGCCCAGTACTGTAAAAAGACAAAGAAGGGTTTGCTTGAGAAAGGGAACTCACTTTGTAGATTACTAGGGTGGGGAGGGAAGGGTAGAGAATAATTTTGGGCTAGTTTGGGGCCACACATTGAAGTGGGTAAGGGGAGAGATGATATAGAAAGAGTCTGTGACCACCATGATGACATTAGGAAAAGGGAGGACACTGAATTGTGCACATAAGATATAGACAACTGATGGTAATACCAACCAGTATATCCACAATACTACATTATCATTAACACCAAACACCAGGCTACAGATAAATACATAAAAATCTGAGAAGATCAGATGGGTGTCAGTGAACAGGAGTATACTCTAGACCAAAGATAGATTCAGTGGATGCTACTCTTGCACAGATACCAGTGATACAAAATACCTGCAATCCTTACAGAAACAACAGAAGACAGACACAGAGTAATCCCTCACAGACACCCAGACACTGGAGAAATCCAGCGGATCTACCAACTCAGGACAATAGTACTGGGGGACACCAGACTCAATTGGCACAATAAAATATGTAAATGTCTTGTTCCTCATCCTACATTGGTGAGTAGCAACTGGGGTCTTAAAAGCTTTCAAGCAGCCATCCAAGATGCACTTTATGGTTTCCTATCATCGGAAGTGAAGAAGAGTGCAGAAAAACAAGGGCATTTGGAAGCAATCAGCACTAGGACATGATGGCCTTCGAGACCAGAAGAACTAGATGGTGCCTGGCTATCAATGTCAACCACTCAGGAAAGGATCAAATCTGGAGAACCTAGACAGAGTGGGAAGAAAAACGTGGAACAAAATAAAAAAACTCAATAATGACCAGAATTACTGGTCGGATGGAGTCTGGTAAGACCCCCAATACTATGGCCCTGGAATATATTTTGCACCTAGAATAGAACTCACTCCCAGGGTCTGGCTCTCAGCCCAATAGTTAACAAGATGTACATGTAGACCACTCAACCCAGGGTGATGCATCCACATACTCTATGGAAATGCATCACTCGGAGCAATTGACCACAGGGCACCAGAGAGGCAATATTTGCATGGAGAAAATGCAGGACACACAGGAATGCATAACTAGGAGGGAGGAGAATTACTGGGCAGGGAGAGGAGGAGACTGGGTTAGGGTTGGGCATGGTAAATGGTGAGTGAAACTAAATGTACACACACATAATGTTGAATGTAAAACAAACTCTGCTCTGTAAATTTGCACCTA
>NW_006922479.1:546763-550485 GCF_000298275.1 Orycteropus afer afer | reverse complement strand
TAAAAAAAAAAAACCCCACACACAAGAAAACTATCATGCAATCAGCTAGCAATTAGTAGAAACTATGTTCAAACAGAACAAGGCAATACTGTAGGTTTGGAAATCAGGAAGGACATGTGTCAAGGTGGTATCCTTTTGCATACTTATTCAATCTGTATGCTGAACAGATTATCCAAGAAGCTGCACAGGATTGGAGGAAGGCTCATTAACAACCTGCAATATACAGATGACGAAACTTTACTTGCTGAAGGCAAAGAAGACTTGAAGCACTTACTGATGAAGATTAAAGACTGCCGTCTTCAGTGTGGATCATACCTCAACATAGAGAAAACACAAATCCTCACAACTGGGCCGATAAGCAACATCATGATAAGAGGAGAAAAGAATGAAGTTATCAAGGATTTCATTTTACTTGGATCCACAATCAACACCCATGGAAGCAGTAGTCAAGAAATCAGATGCTATATTGTACTGGACACATCTGCTGCAAAAGACCTCTTTAAAGTGCTGAAGAGCAAAGATATCTCTTCGAAGACTAAGTTGTGCCAAACCCAAGCCATAGTGTTTTTAATCATCTCATATGCACGTGAACACTGGACAATGAATAAGGAAGACCAAAGAAGAGTTTATGCTTTCTAGTTGTGATGTTGACAACAAATGCTGAGAGTACCATGGTCTGCTAAAAGGACTAACAAATCTGTCCTGGGAGAAGGACAGCCAGAATACTCCTTGGAAGCAAGAATGGCCAAACTTCATCTCACCTACTATGGTCATGTTGTCAGAAGGTAACATTCCCTGGAGAAGGATATCATGCTTGGTAAAGTGGAGGGTCATCAAAAAAGGGGAAGGCTGTCAACAAAGTGGCTGCAACAATGGGCTATAGCAAGGATTGTGAAACTGGCGCAGGACTGAGCAGTGTTTTGTTCTGTTGTACATAGGCTTGCTATGAGTTGGAGTTGACTCAACGGCACCTAACAACACTACCTATGTATACATGCATCTTTCTGCTGCTCTTCTGGTGATAAATTCTTTCAGCTTTTGTGTGTCTGAAAAGGCTTTTATTTTATATTCATTCTTGAAAGATATTTTCAGTAGGTAAAAATTTTATGTTGACAGTTGTTGTATTTCAGTACTTCAAAGATATTGCTCGAGTTTCTTCTCACTTCCATTCTTTCTGGTTAACAATCTGCTGTCATCCTTTATTATTCTGTGCCTTTTTTTCACATTTTATCTTTTATCACACTGGTTTTGAGAAAGGTGATTATGTTGTGCCTTGGTATAGTTTTCTTCATATTTCTTTTGTTAGAGGTTTATTGAGCTTTATTCATATGTGGGTTTATAGTTTTCATCATATTTGAGAAAAATGCCAATGTTATTTATTCTTCCTTTCTGTCCCTGCCACCAAATACTGTCTTTTTAAGGACTTAAATTTCATGCATGGACTCCAATTTAATTCTGCTTGAACTTGTTATACAACTAACTCACTAATGCTTAATTAATTCTCCAACATCGTGCTTTATCCTCTTGGATAGATTTTATTGCATATGTTCCAGTTAAAAAATATGTTCTTCTGCACTGTGTAATCTGCTATTAATTCCATACAGTATATTTTTTTCATTTCAGATATTGCATTTTTTTTTAATTTGGTTTTGTTTTAGCTTTTTACTGTAATTTAGGTAGAAGTTTTCAGAACAAATCAGTTTTCCATTCACTAATTCATACACATTTTTCTTCATGCCACTGATTATAATCCCCACAATGCAACAACACTCATCTCACTTCCACTCTGTTTTCCATTTCCACTTGTCCTTCTTTCCTTTCCCTTCCTGCCTTCTGAACTTTGTCTCTGGGGAAATGCTGCCCTTTTGATCTCAAACGGTTGATAGTTCTAAGGAATGTGTAACTGCTTGGTATTATTATTCACCTTACAGGCCTGTCTACTGTTCAGCTGAAAATTGAGTCATGGGGGTGAGTTCAGTTCCAAGCTTGAAGGGTGACTAAGGGCCACAGTCTCAGCGATGCCATCAGTTTCTATCCGACCAGAATGCTTAGTCTTTTTTTATGGTTTTGAGGTTTTTTCCACATTTTTCTCCTATTCTAACCACCGCCTGGAGCCTCAGAAACATAATCTCAGGGAGCATCAAAGTCAATTGGCACAACATAGTCCTCAAGGAAGATGATCTACATCCTACTTTGGTGAGTAATAGCTAGGGTCATAAAAGCTTGTGAGCAGCCATCTAAGCTGCAACTATTGTTTTCTCTCCATCTGGAGCAAAGAAGAGTGAGGAAAATCAAAGACACATGGAAACGATTAGTCCAAAGGACCAGTGGACAATCTGAACCTAAGCCCCCATGACACTGAGAACAGAACTAGATGGTACCCTGCTACTACTACTGTTTGCTCTGAAAGCTATCATAGTTTTTATCTGAAGGAGTTTCATTTATTATAACTTTATTATACATCTTTAGTATTACATCTTTATTATGTCTTCCATTCATTGACTTAACATTTTAAATCTGTCATCTAGATTCTTGAACATATGAAATACAGTCATAAAATTTTAATGTTCTTGTCTACTAGCGCTATCATCATGTGTGGATGGTGAGAAAAATCACTATTCCTATGAGGCCATCTGCAGATCTTGGATATTGTTCACTCTAATCTATTTGGGTGGTTCTTTCCCTGGCATCAGTTTGTTTCTGGGCTTGTTTTTTTAAAATTGATTTTTATTTTCATTGTGAGTAATATTAATCTGTTTCTTTTGCATGTTAGATAATTTTTATCAGAATGCAGACATTAGGATTTTAATATGCTGAGTGTTTGATATTTTTGTATTTCTATAGATATTCTTGATTTTGGTTTTTGTTGTTCTTAGATGCCATCAAATTAGCTTGCATTCACAATACCTCTATGTAAAACAGAACAAAACACTGCCTGGTCCTGCAGCATCCTCACAATCTTTGCCATACTTCAGCCCATTGTTTCAACCACTGTGTCAATCCATCTTGTTGAGGGTCTTTCTCTTTTTACTAACCCTCTACTTTACCAACCATGATGTCCTTCTCCAGGGACTAGTCCCTCATGGTGGCATGTCCAAAGAACGTGAGTCAAAGACTTGCAATTCTCACTTCCAAGGAGCATTCTGTTTGTACTTCCTCCAAGATAAATTGGTTCATTCTTCTGGAAGTCCATAGTATATTCAATACTCTTTGCTAACACAAAAGTATCAAGCCTTCTTTGGTCTTCCTCATTCATTGTCCAGCTTTCATATGCATATGAGGAGAGTGAAAATACCATGCCTTGGGTTAGGTCCACCACAGTCCTCAAAGTGACATCTTTGCTTTTTATCACTTTAAAGAGGTCTTTTTACAGCCAATTTGCCCAATGCAATATGTTTGATTTCTTGACTGCTGCTTCCACGGGCGTTGATTGCAGATCCAAGTAAAATGACATCTTTGACAACTTCAAACTTTTCTCTGTTTATTAAAATGTTGCTTATTTGTCAAGTTGTGAGGATTTTTGTTTTCTTTATGTTGAGGTATAGTCCATATTGAAGGTTATACTCTTTGATCTTCATCAGTAAGTGCTTCAAGTCCTCTTCACTTTCAGCAAACAAAGTTGTGTCATCTGCATTACAGGTTGCTAATGAGTCTTCCTCCAACCTTGAAGCTGCATTCTGCTTCATACATTATAGCTTCCCAGATTATTTGCTCAGTGTGGT
>NW_006922479.1:541147-546145 GCF_000298275.1 Orycteropus afer afer | reverse complement strand
CAAGTGCCTTAGCCACTATGCTACCAGAGCTCCCTAGAGCCTGGCATTTTGAACTCGATCTTCTAGCCTCCTAACCTGTAAGAGAATAAACTCCTTCTTGTTCATGCCCACCCATCTGTGGTACGTTTCTGTTAGAGTGGCACAGAGGCAACCAAAACATTCAGCATACAGATTGAGTAAGTATGGTGAAAGGATACAACCCTGACACACACTTTCCTGATTTTAAACCATGCAGCATCCCCTTGTTCTGTAGGAACAACTGCTTCTTCATATATGTATAGGTACCCCATGAACATAATTAAATTATCTGGAATTCCTGTTCTTTGCAATGTTATCCATAATTTGTTATGATCCACACAGTTGAACACCTGTGCATAGTCAATAAAAAATGGATACACACATTTCTGGTATTCTCTGCTTTCAGCCAAAATCCACATGACATCAGCAATGATCTCTCTTGTTCCACATCCTCTTTGGAATCTGACTTGAATTTCTGGCAGTTCTTTGTTGATGTACTGCTGCAACAATTTTTGAATTATCTTCAGAAAACTGTATTTGCATGTGATATGAATGACATTGTTCAATAATTTCTGCATTCTTTTGAATTACCTTTCTTGGAATGGGCACAAATATGGATCCCTTCCAGTTGATTAACCAGGTAGCTGACTCCCAAATTTCTTGGCATAGATGAGTGAGTGCTCTAGCATTGCATTTGTTTGTTGAGGCATCTCAAATGATATTCTATCAATTTCTGGAGCCTTGTTTTTTACTCATGCCTTCAGTGAAGCTTTGACTTCTTGAGTTCGAGTTAGGACACAATTAAGTTACTTGGAAACTGTTCGATCCTTTCAAGTCTTTCACTTAAGCTTTGTGAGGCACCAGAACAACATTTAGTCTAGGATTAATTTTCCCCTTTACTGAGGCAAAATCCCTCTGAATATTCTACCTGATGCACTGAAAATTATTAGATTTCCCACTCCAGCTAGAGGAAATAAGCACTATTCCTGTTTGGTCATCTGTGAGCCTTACTTTTCACTCTAATCTTTTTTGGGGGAGTTCTCTCCCCATCAGGTAGTTTCCTCACACACATGCCTTGATCAGTACTCAGATGAATAGTTGAGGGAGACCTTCTCCAGGTTTCTGGAGTTCTCTCTTTTTGCTGTTCATTCTTCTCTACTACTCTGCTTTGCAAAATCTACCCATCTTGGCTTAACCATGTTCCGAGTTCTTTCTCTTAACTACACAGAAAGCACCATGGTCTGTAAAGCAATCACAGGTCTCTCCTCATTTGTTTCCTTTGTTGGTAATGCCCAATAACTTGAGAACTACTGTTCCAAATCTTTTATCTGATTTTTAAAAGATGTTTTATGTGGGAAAGTAAATCCAGTCCCTATTACCACATCTCAGCTTGAAGTGGAAGTGTAGAATTTAGTTCCATTGAGTTCTTCTATTGTGTTTCTGCTTTCAATATTATTAGTTTGTACTCTTATCTTTATTATTTCCTTTTTCTGTTTCCTATGGATTTTTCTCTTTTTATTCTAGTTTCTTAAAATATAAGATTAGATTGTTGATTTGAAACCTTTCTTTTAGTCTAATATAAGTATTAATGGTATGAATGTCTCTCTGAACACAGTTTTAATGTTGTTGTTGTTGTTCTGTGCCATCGAGTCAGACCCGACTCATAGCGATCCCTCCTTGGGTTTCCCAGGCAGTATCACTATGGAAGTAGATTGCCCAAACTTCCTTTCGAGGAGTGGCTGGTGGTTTTGAACCACCAGACTTTCTGGTTAGCAGTCAAGTGCCTTAGGCACTATGCTACCAATTATTCCACAAATTTTGATACCCTGTACTTTTATTTTTGTTCACTTCAAAATATTTTCTCACTTCCCTTGAGATTTCCTCTTTGACTTATGGACTATTCAGAGGTATGATCATTTAATTTCCGTGTATTTAGAGGTTTTCCTGGCATCTTTCTTTTGTTAATAGCTTGTTTATTATGGTCAGAGGGCATATTTTGTATCATTTCAATTCTTTTACATTGGTTAAGGGGTATTTAATCAATTATATATTGGTGAATGTCCCATGTCCAGAGAAAAGAAGAGTGAAGAAAATCAAAGACACATGGAAACAATTAGTTCAAAGGACTGATGGGCCATGCAAACCTCAGCTTCCACAACCCTGAGACCAGAAGAATTAGATGATGCCTGGCTACCACTACCAACCTTTCTAAAATGGATCACATTAGAAGATCCTGGATAGAGCAGGAGAAAAATATGGAACAAAACTCAAAATTATAAATATGGCCAGTCTTACTGGTCAGATGAAGACTGGTGGAACTTAGACACTTTTCAAGCCTTGAACTAAAATCACCATCATGGCTAAATTTCCAACCAAAAAGGAGGCAGGGCTGTAAGGTGAAAAATAACACTAGGGAGATATGCACTCTGCAATTATCAACACTTTGAGATCAAAGGGGCAACATTTGCCCAAGGACAAGATTCAGAAGGCAGGAAGGAATAGGAAACAAGGAGTAATGGAAATGGGAAGCACAGGGAGGAAGTAGGATGAGTGATGTAACATTGTGGGGATTGCAATAAGTGACATGAAAAAATATGTGTATGAACTATTTAGTGAAAAACTACCTTGCTTTGTAAACCTTCACCCAAAAGGGTTTTTTTTTTTTTTTTAAAGAATGCATATTCCACTTTTGTTGGGTGGAGTATTCTATAAATGCCAGTCAGATTCAGTGGATTGATGATACTGTTTGTTGTGCTGTTGTTAGGTGCCATCGAGTTGCCTCTGACCCATAGTGTCCCTATGTACAACAGAATGAAACATTGCTTGGTCTTGTGCCATGTCAATCCACCTCATTGATGGTTTTCCTATTTTTTTGCTAGCACTTTACTTTACCAAGCATGTCCTTCTCCAGGAACTGGTCCCTTCTGACCACATGACCAAAGCAGGTGAGACAAAGTCTGGCCATTCTCACTTTTCAGGAGCACTGTGGCTCTACTTCTTCCAAGACAGAATTGTTCATTCTTCTGGCAGTCCATGGTATTTTCAGTATTTGTCACCAACACCAGAATTCAAAATTATCAATTCTTCTTCAGGCTTCCTTATTTATTGTCCAGCTTTCACATGCATATGAGACAACTGAAAATACCCTGGTTTGGGTTAGGCACACCTTAGTTTTCAAAGTGATATCTTTGCTCTTTAATACTTTAAAGAGGTCTTTTGCAGCACATTTGCCCAGTGCAATACATTGTCTGATTTCTTGACTGCTGCTTTCATGGGTGTTGATTGTGGACACAAGATCCTTGACAACTTCAATCTTTTCTCCATTTATCAAGATGTTGCTTATTGGTCCATTTGTGAAGATTTTTATTTTCTTTATGTTGAGGAATAATCTATACTGAAGGCAGTAGTCTTTGATCTTCATCAGTAAGTGCTCATCAATACGTGAAGTGATCATCATCAGTAAGTGATCATCATCAGCATGTGAAGTCATCTTCACTTTCAGAAAGCAAGATTGTGTCTTCTGCATATCACAGGTTGTTAATGAGATTTCCTCCAACCCTGATGCTGCATCCTTCTTATATAGGCCAGCTTGTCAGATTATTTGCTCATCATACAGACTGAATATGTATGGTGAAATGATACACCACTGATCCACATCCTGATTTTAAACCATGCAGTATCTCCTTGTTCTGTTCCAACAACTGTCTCTTGGTCTATGTACAGGTTCCTCATGAGCACTATTAGGTGTTCTGAAATTCCCATTCTTCACAATGTTATCCATAATTTCTTATAATCTACACACTTGAAGGGCTTTGCATATTCAATAAAACACAGGTAAACTTCTTTCTGGTATTCTTTGCTTTCAGCCAAGATCCATCTAACATCAGCGATATATCCCTCATTCCACATCCTCTTCTGAATCAAGCATGAATTTTTTGCTGTTCCCTGTCAATATACTGCTGCAACCATTTTTAAAATTAGCTTCAGAAAATTTTACTTGCATGTGATATTAATGATATTGTTCAATAATTTCCCATTCTGTTGAATCACTTGTCTTTGAAATGGGCACAAATATGGAACTTTTCCAGTTGTTTTTCTTCACCCTGATTTTTTGTTTTGTTCTGTTTTAATATATCCAGGCAACAGGGTGGGCTTATTACTCTGATCACTAGTTTGGCAGTGTTGGAGTGCTCACCACCTGCCTCTGGGTGAATTCTGTAGCAGTTGAGTGTGTGGACACTAGTGTCTGATCACTGATCATGTAGAGTAGCTGAGTGCAGCCTGGGCAGGTGTTGGCCACAGACTATCATCAGTCCAGTGGTGCTGGAATGGGTGGTGACACTTATGCACTGGGTGTGGCAGCAGGTGTTGGTGAGTATGGCTGGGTAAGGTTACTGGCTCCCAACTTCTGGGGAAAGATAAAATGAAAAGTGATCATCTAAAATGCAATATTTGGCCTCTTTGTCCAGAACAAAGAAGAGTGAAGAAAACCAAAGATGCATGGAAACAATTATTCCAAGGGACTAGGGGACCATGAGACCTCAGCCTACATAACCCTAAGACCAGAAGAATTATGTTACCCAGATATCATAATGAACCACTTGGAAAATAATCAAAATTGAAGTTCCTGGAAACACATTGAAACATGCACATAAGATATAGGCAACAGAGGCAAATAATAGTATATGCACAATACTGCATTACCACTAACACCAAACACCAGGCTAAAAAAGTAAAAATGGAGATCCTGGACAGAATGGGAGCAAAATGTGGAACAAAACTCAAAATCATAAAAAAAGAAAAAGAAAGAAAATCAGGCTTATTGTTCCTATATAGACTGGTGAAACCCTGGAGACTATGGTCCCCAGTCACCCTTCAGGCTTGGAATTGAACTCACTCCTGTGGCTTAACTTCCAGTCAAATAATAGACTGGTCTACAAGGTGAACAATTAC
The DNA here is from genome assembly GCF_000298275.1 of Orycteropus afer afer. Lineage (NCBI taxonomy): Eukaryota > Metazoa > Chordata > Mammalia > Tubulidentata > Orycteropodidae > Orycteropus > Orycteropus afer. The sequence goes on along the minus strand of NW_006922479.1, from coordinate 541,174 downwards.
ACCAGGTAGGTACACTGCTTAGAACAA
>NW_006922479.1:536024-540845 GCF_000298275.1 Orycteropus afer afer | reverse complement strand
AAGAAGAGAAACAAACAAAAAAAGCAGCACAGTACTGGTGGAAGTGGTAGCTGGCAAACATGGCTTTGGTGAGAATGTGGCACTCTGTGGGAGTGTGCACCACCAAATATGGATGGTCAGAGACAGCACTTCTGAACACAATGTGTGCGTGTTGGATGAGGTAGTCTCTCAGCCACATCAAAAAAAGAAGAAGAAAAGGTGAGGGAAAGTAGAAGAAAAAGAAAAGGAAAAAGAACAAGGGGAAGGAAGAGGAAGGACTGAAAAGAGAAGAAAGAAAAAAAAGAGATGAAAGAATTTGGTGAAACTATGGGCTGCAAAACAGCCACAGCAGGAATGCAGAACTCACTCTAGGTAGCAGGGGAGGGGATCCCTCTCTTTAGGGAAGATGAAAGAAAAGAAGAAGCTCAAAAATAGAGAAATAAATAACAAAATGGCACAGCATTGACTGTGAAGGGAGTTTGATCAGCTGCTGAGTAGGTGGCTTTGGGGAGGGCTGTGCCTCTAGACAACAGGAGGTTGTGCCAGGTAAGGATATAAGACACACCTTTCTAGTTGCCTGATCACTGATGTGAGTGCTGGTGCAGTCTCGGGCAAGTGGAGCCAGTTAACTGCTTCTTGCTCTGATTGGAACTTGCAGTAATTCAAAATGGTCCCACTGTACTAGTTGGCAGTTTACTGCTCTTTGTTCACTGTTTTCATCCAGTCTCTTCCTGTACCAGTATTTGATCTACTTCTTTAACTTTTTCTTCGAAGTGCTGGGATCCAGGATTGTCATCCATAGCCATTTCCTTTTTTTTTTTTTTCTTTTTTCTGAGTCTTTGTTGCAGAGGGTCTGAATAGTGTATCTGCTTAGTCTGCCATCTTGGAACCTCCTCTTTAAGAGCATTCTTATAATAAGCACTTGAAGTTTTACCAGAAAATTCCAACATCTGAGTCACCTTGACATTGGTATCTGTTAATATCTTTTCCCATGCAAGATGAGATTGTCTTGATTCTTCATATTCTAAGGAACTGTGAATTGCAGTCCAGACATTATAATTCTTACGCTTATGAGGCTGGCTCTTGTTTAAATACTATGGAGGATGCTGATATTTTTGTTTTAATAGATAACCAAATCAGTTGTGTCCAAGCCACAAGTTCTGATCAGCCTTTTGTTGGTTATAATTTCAAAGTAAGTTTCATTTTCAAACCCTTTACAGTGTCACTTGGATGTGTCCCATGTGTGCATCACCCAAGGGTCAGTCTATGACCTTGGTGGTGTTCTATCATGTAGTGCAGTTTTCAAAGTCTATGATATGCTTTTGGGGGTCAGATCTATACACATGCAGCTTGAGAAGGAGCCCAGGAGTTCATAAACAACTTATACAGTTGCTTTCCCAAGCTTCTCTATCTGTACTATCTCCCCAACACCTTCATGTTTCTTGGAACTCCCCCTTTCAGTCCTCCTACTGAAATTATAGGAATTTTTTTTTTCACTCTTTTATGTTTACTTCCTATGACTGTGACCTTATTTAAGGCTAAGTGGTAGAATGACAGAAAGAGAAAAAAGTAACCGAGTTTGCCCCTCTCTCTTGGGTATGCAAGTCCTCTGACAAGAGGGAAAGTTTCCTCCCTCAGAAATCTGGTTTCTGTAGGCTCCCATTGCCACAGCCGTTTCTGATTCCATTATCACTGCCACCATGGGATTGCTCAGGGCCTGGGGCACAAGAGAATGTAGAAAAGAGAAAAAAAGGAAACGAAAACAATGGGACTTACCAACTTTTTCTGAGTGTCAGGATACCACTTTCCCACTCCTTAAGCCATAAATAGAGGGCTTCTTCTGGAGCCCTCTCTGTCAGGGCTGATGCCAACCTTTGGGTGTCAGGCTGTGTTGAGTCCAGTCTAGGTGATACAGGAGGAAGTATAGATGGTAAGTACACCTCTGCTGCTATGATACTGAGAATTCTGGTGCTCTTCCTCTGTCCCTAGTGCTATTTACTTTTAAGAATTTTCAAAGAGTTTCTCTATGCACTCTACCCAAGTTTTGTAACTGTATTCAGTAATAGAGACAGTGTGGTACGAGCATACTCCGTCTTACCCCCAGAATCCCTCAGAATAGAATTTGAAAACTACTTCAGATTATGATAGTCTTATACACTGGAAAGACAATAAACTGAGAGTCAGGACACCTGGATTCTAATATTGGATCTCCTACCAGTTACCTGTCTGAATATGGACTACCATTGCCACACGTGTAAAAATAGATAAATTTTCTGCTCCAATAATTTATTCTAGGTGGCGTGGTGTGTAAGGCATTTGACTGTTAACCAGAAGGCTGGTAGTTCAAACCCACCAGCCACTCCTCGGATGGAAGGTTGGGCAATCTATTGCTTTAGTGATACTGCCTCGGAAACCCAAGGAGGGGTCGCTGTGAGTCAGATCTGACTCAATGGTAATGAGTCTGGTTTTGGTTTCAGATAGGTAAAAGGAAAGAGAAACTTGAGTTGGGAACAAGCTGAGATGGAGAAAGAGGGAAGTAAAAGCAGTAACAAGGCTTAAGCATGGTGCTCAGTTCTCTACCATTCTAGCTTGGGATGCTGGAACATACTCAGTTAAACTCTCAGTTCCAGGACATGAGCTCAGCCTCATCATCCTTACATTGTGTCCAGGGTTTCTCTTTCATATTAGAGTTATCTTGAGAACACTGCAGGAAGGCATCTTCATGGATAACAGAGTAAGATTTGTGGCAAGAGCCTACTTCCATGGAGGCTAGAAAGGAGGTAGTATATCAATTAGCTATGCTACAACAATGTTGCGTAACAAAAGCCCAAACTCGGTGACTTAAATAATGAGTATTCCCATGGATCTGTGTATCTCATGGATCAGTTCAAGGGACTTTACTGATCCACTTGGTGGTTCTGCTTCATGCTCTGGTGGCTGTGGCAGCTCTGCAGGCCTACTAGGGTGGTACTGCTCCATGTGTGTTTATTCTGTAGCCCAAGCTAAATGGGCAGCATCTGTAAGGGGATATTCTTATGATAAGGACAAAACAAGATGTGGCTGAGTGTAAAATCAAAGGCTACTAACAGGGTGAAGATGAAAGGAGGGTGAATAGTTGAAGGCAATGATTCAGGCTAACCCCCATAAGGAGATTAGGTGACATCAACATTAAGAATACAGGTGGCTCCCAATGTTTTCAGGTCATAGGTCCAGGTGAGTTGTTATCCTGGAGAACTACCCATGAGTAGCAGACCCCTGATCACTTAGTTACCCAAAAATTCACAAATATTTATTGAGAAACTACTATTTGCCAGAAATGTGTTAGTCACTAGAAATGTCATAAAAACCATGACAGTCATAGTCAACACACTGATGAAGCTCAAATAAACATTTTAAAAAAGAAAATAGACAAATATCTGCATACAATTATATCAAGTACAGTAAGTTACAATGAGTACTCTGAAGGAAACACATAATAGGCTAGTACAGAGAATAAATGAGGGTTTCACTAGATAAAGGATCTCTGGTGGTGTAGTAGTTAAGGCATTTGGCTGTTAACCAAAAGGTTGGTGGTTGGAACCCACCAGCTGCTCCATGGCAGAAAGATGAGGTATTCTGCTTCCATAAAGATCTACAGACTTGGAAACCCAACAAAGGTCACTATGATTCAGAATCCACTTGATAGAAGTGAGTTTGGTTTGTTTTTTGGTTTCATTACATAAGGTGGCTAAGGGCAGCACAGTCTTAGGGGAGTATTTTAAGCACAGCCATAACTCCTCCAGAAAGGCTAATGAAGAAACAAGCTGTACACCAAAAAACACACTCACTGCCATCAAGTAGATTCCTACTCATACCGACCTTATAGGACAGAGTAGAACTGCCCCATAGGGTTTCCAAGGCTATAAATCTTTATGGAAGCAGACTGCCTCTCTCATCTTTCTCCAGTGGAGTGGCTGATAAGCTTGAACTGCTGACCTTTTGGTTAGCAGCCACATTTTTTTTTTAGCCACTGCACCACCAGAGCTCCTCAAGCTCTGCATTTGTTGTTATGTGCCATTGAGTCGACCCTGACTCATAGCGGCCCCTCCTTGGGTTTCTGAGGTGGTATCACTATGGAAGTTGATTGCCCAACCTTTCTCCCGAGAAGTGGCTGGTGGGTTTGAACCGCCAGCCTTCTGGTTAGCAGTCAAGTGCCTTAGGCATTACACTACCAGAGGTCTTCAAGCTCCACAGCAGGTTGGTATTTTCAAGTTCTAGGATGAATACTGAGCACAGTTATCCATCAAGGGGAGCCAACCTTTGATCATGATGTAGGGATTCACTTCATTTTAAAGGGAAAATTTCACTTCTTCTTCTTCTTTTTTTTTTTTTTTTTTGCTTGGCTGCATTAGATAGAGCTGTTTGTCATATATGCAGAAGATCCTTCTTCTCCAGAAAGAAAGTCTCTTGGGAAGACCAAACAATTAATTATGTTTTTGAGGATGAATATTCCTTTCCCTTGAATAGGAGGTTGTCTAATTTCATTCAATTAATGAAAATGTGACTCTATACATACTGAGTAATCAAAGCTCCTCTCAGTAGCCATAAAAGGCAACCATGATGGAGAACAGGGTAGGGCATGTGAGGAGGGGTAAACGAGGTATGAGTGGAAGTGAGAAAGTCTAGGGGGAAGGTAGAAGAAGCTCCTGAGCCAGGAGAGCATTATAGAATGGTACCCCTGCCTGAGAATGTTCAGAGAGAGCAAGATGATAGAAAGAGATCATGGGACCCATTTTTTTTTTTTAATTGTGATTTGGGTGAAGATTTACAGACCAAATTCACTTTCCATACAGCAGTTCACAT
>NW_006922479.1:531107-535434 GCF_000298275.1 Orycteropus afer afer | reverse complement strand
TGCTAGCTTTTAAGATCCCAGTCGCTACTCACCAAAGTAGGAGGTGGAACAATGTTTTGTATAGTATGTTATGCCAATTGAGCTTGATGTCCCATGGGACCCATTTTGGATCTGAGACTTTGCCATCTGACTTCCTAGGCTTTGGAGAGAGAATATAATGTACCAACTACCCACTGATTTTCCAGATTTTACCTGAAACCATGGTACATATGAATACTATGCCTACCACAGATCAAGCTAAGAAACCCCAAATTCTGATTTGTCTACTAGTCTATTAACATCCTTTGACAATTTAGACCAATTGCCTCAATTCCTGTTAACAATTTATGGACTCATTCTCTGGTATATGTCAAACAGAAGAGCACTTTCTGTAGAAAAATCATGTAAGGATATTTGGTTGTCTTCCTCCCAAGGCTCTAAGAATTTTTAAAAATCACTCTTTTGCATAATCTCATTGGACCTTCATTTTCTTATTTATAAAATGAATGGGGCAGGTGTATGTGGATGGTTGTATTGTCCATTCTTTGAGAAGGAGAAACAGAATAACCCTCCAAACCCTAACATTATCCCAGCAAGCTTGTTCCATCAAATGGAAGCAAGTTGTGAGCTACGTTGTGTAGTTTCTATTTCCATTATAGGTAGGATGGATAAAACGAGATATTTTAATGAATGATATTATTGTGCCTTCCTCTCCTTTAAGCACAAAGTGTAATCTTTTAAACTCAAATCAATGGTGAAGCATTCCCTGTTCTTTTCCTATCTATGTCCAGGTCCACTAGTCCAAGCTGCTCTACTCTCCCAGCTCAGATGAATGGTTCCCTCTTATTTTGTGTTCTCCATCTCCTTTGTCTGCAATCAAAGAAGAGATCCTTCCATCCTCCAGCTTGATCCTTGCTGCTGTTCTTCACATTGCATGTTCATTATTTCAATGCTCCCACATTTTCCCTCCTATGTGTCCACCCACATCTCCACCTACAGTGTCTATAATGTGCTTTCTATCTACTGTAGCTTAATAAAAGGGAAATTATGCTAATTTTATTCAGAACTTTAAAAAGTAAAACCTGTACCATTATTATTCTGTCCCTCTTTCCCTTTTATTTTTTCATTTCAAAAGAAAAAAAGTGTTTAATCATCTGAGAAAATTGTACTTGCACAATGTTAACAACTTTCCTATTTTTCCTTCTAATTAAGTAGATCTTTCCAAACAACTTTGGAGGGTGTATGAAAGCCAGCCTTCTGAGTAGATCAGATTCTGATGGAATAAGAAGTCCAGGTCTAGGGCAACTTTGGTGTCAGCTAATGATCTTGGTGCCTAGGAGACATCTTGGAAGGTCTGCTGTATATCCTGTATTGGGGAAGAAGGGGTACAATTCCTGTACACAAGAAATTAGTACATAATCAAGAGCCCAGAACTAGGCAGACTGCTTCTCACACACCAAATACAGCTTGTAACAGGTAAAGGATCTTTGCTCATAGATGTCTTTGTTGTTGTTAACTGCCATAGAGTAGGTCCCTGACTCATAGTGACCCCATGCACAAGGGAACAAAACAAAAATGTTGCACCTACCTACAACATCCCCATGATCAGTTTCAGATTGGACCATTGTGATACGTAGGGTTTTCACTGATTTTCAGGAGCAGATCGCCAGGCCTTCCAAGTCTGTTTTAGTAAAAGCTCTGCTGACCCCTGTTTAGTATCATGGCAACACACAGCCTCCATTGATAGATAAGTGGTGGCTGTACTAAAGTCCTGGCCAGGAATCAAACCTGGATCTTCTGCATGGAAGGTAAGAAATCCACCATTAAACCACCTGTGTCTCAAACTATAGATGCCTACAAAAAGAAAAAGTTAATTTTAATGTGTAGAGGAAGAAGTCATTTGTAGACAGAACCCAGCTTTGTTAAGAAGATATTTGGATAAGGATTCAGAGAGGGAGGATTGAGTCTACAAGGGTCAGGGTTCCCACTGAAGGAGGAAGCTACTCAAAAAAAAAAAAAAAAAAAAGATCAAGGTAGAGGAGCTAATTTAGCATTGTTTCCAGAGGAGTTGGGTAAAGGAGAAAGAGTAAGTGGCTGGATGAAGCTCAAAGAAGAAATTTAGAAGAGAGTTGGATATGATTGGGAGAATTCACATGAAATATTGTGTGTGTGTTTCCCCACCTGATTACTCCCTGGGTTCCCCACCATCTTCAAAAAATGTAGAACGTATTGTGTGTGATTTGGTTTCTTCCAGAGATTGGTTAAGGGGACAAGACTGCATCAAGTTTGTTGTTGTCAGGTGCCTTAAGTTGGTTCCAATTCATAGCAACCTTATGTACAACAGAACAAACACTACCTGGTCTGATGCCATCCCCACTATTGTTGCTATGTTTGAGCCCATTGTTGCAGCCACTGTGCCAATCCATTTCATTGAGGGTCTTCCTTTTTTTCACTGACCATCTACCAAGCATGATGTCTTTCGTCAGGGACTGGTCTCTCCTGATAACATGTCCAAAGTAGATGAGAAGATGTCTCGCCATCCTTATTTCCAAGGAGCATTCTGGGTATACTTCTATGAAGAAAGATTTGTTCTGTCAACCCATGGTATATTTAATATTCTTTGCCAACATCTTACTTCAAAGGTGTCAATTCTTTTTTTGGTCTTTCTTATCACTGTCCATCTTTTGCATGCATATGGGGTCATTGAAAATACCATGGCTTGGGTCACACACACTTTAGTCCTTAAAGTGACATCTTTGCTTTTAAACACTTTGAAGAGGTCCTTTGCAACATATTTGCCCAGTGCAATACATTGTTTGATTTCTTGGCTGCTGCCTCCATGGGTATTGATTATGGATCCAAGTAAAACAACTTCTATCTTTTCCCTTTTGTCATGATGTTGCTTATTTGTCCAGTTGTGAGGATTTTTGTTTTCTTTATGTTAAGGTGCAATCCATACAAAAGCCTGTAGCCTTTGATCTTCATCAGTAAGTGCTTCAAGACCTCTTCATTTTCAGCAAGGAAAGTTGTGTTATCTGCATATTGCAGGTTGTTAATGAGTGTTCCTTCTTCCAATCCTGATGCCATGTTGTTAATCATATTGTTCAGCTTCTCTATTTGCTCAGCATACAGATTGAATAAGTATGGTGAAAAGATACAACTCTGACACACACCTTTTCTGATTTTAAAAGATGCAATATCCCATTGTTCTGTTTGAATGACTGCCTCTTGGTCTATGTACAGGTTCCTCATGAGCACCATTCAGTATTCTGGAATTCCTATTCTTCACAATGTTATCCTTAATTTGTTAAGATTCACACAATTGAATGCATTTGCAAATCAATAAATCGCTGGTAAACATCTTTCTGGTATTCTCTGTTTTCAGCCAGGATCCATCTGATATGAGCAATGATATCCCTCATTCAAAGTCCTCTTCTGAAACCAGCTTTAATTTTTGGCAGTTCCTTTTTGAGTACTGCTGCAACAATTTTTCAATTACCTTCAACATAATTTTACTTGCATATGATATTAATGATATTGTTCAATAATTTCTGCATTCTGTTGGATCACCTTTCTTGGAATGGGCACACATATAGATATCTTTCACATTGTTGGCCAGATAGCTATCTTCCAAATTTCTTTCATAGATGAGTGAGCTCTTCTAGTGTTGCATACATTTGTTGAAACATGTCAGTTGGTATTCCATCAATTCTTGGAGCCTTGTTTTTCGTCAATGCCTTTAGTGCAGCTTGGATTTCTTCCTTCAGTACTCTCATTCTTAATCATATGCTTCCTCCTGAAATGGTTGAATATTGACCTTTTTTTTTTTGGTACAATACCTTTGTGTATTACTTCCATCTTCTTTTGATTCTCCCTGCATCATTCAATACTTTACCCATAGAATCTTTCAATATTGCAACTTGAGACTTGAATTTGTTCTTCACATCTTTCAACTTGAGAAATTCTGAGCAAATTTTCTCTTTTGGTTCTCTAACTCCAGGTCTTTGCACCTTTCATTATAATACTTTACTATGTCTTCTCAAGCCACCTTGTGATACCTTCTATTCTGTTCTTTTCCTTCATCATTTCTTTCTTTCGCTTTAGCTACTCTATGTTCAAGAGCAAGTTTCAAGTTGATATCCATTCTGGTCTTTTTTTTTCCTACCAATTTTTAAATTACCTTTTGCTTTCTTCATGGATGATGATCCCTGATGTTATCCAACAACCCATCGGTCTTTGGTCATTAGCGTTCAATGTGTCAAATCTGTTCTTTTTTTTTAATTTTATTTTGATTTGGGTGAAGATTTACAGAGTAAATTCACTTTTCATACAGCAGTTCACATATACT
>NW_006922479.1:517043-525442 GCF_000298275.1 Orycteropus afer afer | reverse complement strand
GGTCCACGATTATCTTCTGTGTCTGTGTTAATTGGTTTCCCTTTTCTTTGTTGAAGAGGGTCTGTGCAATCCTTCTGCCTAGTCCGCCATCTTGCCAGAACTCTCAAATCTGTTCTTGAGATGGTCTCTAAATTGACATGGAATATACTCAAAATCATACTTTTGCTCTCATGGATTTTTTTTTTTAATTTTCTTCAGCTTCAACATGAACTTACATAGGAGCAATTGACAGTCTATTATGCAGTTGGCCCCTGGTCTTGTTCTGGATGATGATACTGAGTTTTTCCATAATCTTTTCTCATAGATGTAGTTGATTTGATTCCTGTCCATGTGTATAGTCACCATTTATTTTGTTGAAAAAAGTTTGCAATACATAAATCATTGGTCTTGCAAAATTCTATCATGTGATCTCCAATGTTGTTTCCATCACCAGTATTTTCCAGCTTCTGATCCTTCTTTGTTTTCAAGTTTCTCATTCCAATCACTAGTAATTATCGACATTGATTGCATTTTTGATCAATTTCATACTGCAGAGGTTGGTAAATATATTAAATTTCTTCATCTTTGGCATTAGTAGTTGGTGTGTAAATTTGAATAATAGTCGTATTAACTGATCTTCCTTGTAGAGATATGGATATTATCACTGGCAGCATTGCACTTCAAGATAGATCATGAAATGTTCTTTATGATGAATAATGTGACATCATCCCTCTTCAATTTGTTATTACTGGCATAGTAGATCATATGATTATCTAATTCCAAGTGGCAAATACCAGTCCACTTCAGCTCAGTAAAGCCTAGGATATCAATCTTTTTTTTTTTTTTTTGTACTTTTATTGTGGTGAAAACATACACAACAAGACATTCATCAACACAACAGCTTCCACATATACAGGTCAGGGACATTGATATCATTTTCATGTTCTGCCATTGTTATTGCTATCCTTTCCCAAAATATTTCATCACCATTAGCACAAACTCAATGCCTCACAAACAAAAGATTCCCCTTTCTGCCTTCCTCCTACCCCTGGTAAACACTAATAATCAGAAGGAAGACCGGGCAATCTACTTCCATAAAGATTAACTGCTTTGGAAACCCAGTGGGCATTGCTGTGAGTTGGAATTGACTCAATGGCAGTGAGTTTGTTTTTTTGGTATATATCTATCTATATCTACATCTACATCTACATCTACATCTGTATCTATATTTATATCTATATCTATATCTATTTCCAACCTATGTAGGAATTTAGCCTCCCCTTCTGTTCCTGGTAACCAACAAAGAAAGTTTCCTTCCACGTATAAAACATTCCTTGACTTTTTACAATAATGAACTAATACATTATTTATCCTTCTATGATTGACATGGGAGCTCTGGTAGCATAGTGGCTAAGACACTTCCCTGCTAACCAGATAACTGGCGGTTCAAACCCACCAGCCACTCCTCGGAAGGAAGGTTGGGCAATCCTACTTCCGTAGTGATACTGCCTCGGAAACCCAAGGAGGGGTCGCTATGAGTTGGGTTTGACTCGACGGCACATAACAACAACACCAACAACAACATGATTGACATATTTCCACTCAGCATAATGACATCCAAATTAATCCACATTATATGGTGTTTTGCAGATTCTATGTTATTCTTTAGGGTTGCATAGTATTCCATTGTGTGTATGTACCATTGTTTGTTTATCCATTCCATGGTTGACAGGCACTAAGGTTGTTTTCATCTCTTTGCTACTATGAATAGTGTTGAGATGAACGTGGGTGTCCATATATCTGTTTGTGTCCTGCCTCTTGCTTCCTTAGGATATATACTTAATAATGATATTGCTGGATAAAATGGCATTTTTATTTCCACCTTTTTAAGGAAATGCCATACCAGTTTCCACAGTGGTTGTATCACTTGACAGTCCCACCAGCAGTGTATGAGAGTCACAATCTCTCCACATCCTCACCAGCATTTTTTTATTTTCTGTCTCATTGAACTTTGCTATTAATGCTGGAGTGAGATGGTATCTAATGGCTGTTTTGGTTTGCATCTCTCTAATGGCTAATGATCATGAACACTTCTTCATGGGTTTGTTGGCTGCTTGAATATCTTCTTTGGTGAAGTGTCTGTTCATGTCTTCTGCCCTTTTTAAAATTGTATTATTTGTCCTTTTGTTGTAGAGGTGTTGGAGTTTTCTATAAATTTTAGAGATAAGTCTTTTGTCTCATATGGCATTGCCAAATATATATATTATTTTACTTTTAAAAAAATTTATTGTGATTTGGGTGAAAGTTTACAGAGCAAATTCACTTTCCATGCAGCAGCTCACATACACCTTGTCTCATGACATTGACTGTAATTTCCCACAATGCAACAACTCCCCTCCCACTTCCTCCCCATAGTTACCTCTTCCCTGTGTCCTTCCCTCCCATGTACTTCTGCCCCCCTGAGCTGTCTCCCTGTGCACAGCCTTTTTACTCTCCCATGATTGATCTCTCCAAGGAGTGTATCTACCTAATCTAAGTGTTCACCTCATATGCCTGTCTTGTTTGGCTGGAAGCCACAGGAGTGGGTTCAATTCCAGACCCAAAAGGCAGCTAGAGGGCATAGTCTCAGTGGTTCCACCAGGCTCCATCAGACCAGTAAATCTGGTATCCCCCCCCCTTTTTTTTTAAATGATTTTGAGTTTTGTTCCACATTGTTCTACTTCTCTATCCAGGATCTCCTACATAGATACCCTCCAAGTGGTTGAGTGATAGCTGGGCACCATCTAGTTCTTCTGGTCTCATAGTCATATAGACTGAGGTTCACATGGTGTACCAGTCCCTTGGACTAATTGTTTCCATGGGTCTTTGATTTTCTTCATTCTTATTTCTTCTGGATGAGGAGAGACCCATAGTTGCATCTAGATGGCCGCTTGCAAGCTTTTAAGATCCCAGTCGCAACTTGGCAAAGTAGGCTGTGGAAAAATGTTTTGTGTACTATCTTATGCTAATGTCCCCTGCAACTATGGTCCATGCCCACAAGTTCAACTATTTGCTCCCTCTGGGTAGCTGGCTGTGGCCAAGAAATGACTACAACCTTGTCCCTTGTCAACTTTATTATATACCTGAAAATTCTTACAGAAAATACAAATACACTTGTAAAACATTGTCTGCCAACCCTATACATGGTCATGGGCACATTTCCCCTTGCACAGACATACCTGATCTTTCAGCCTGTCCACCCATTTATCCACCAGTAGATCAATGTTTGCCATCACTGACATTGCAGTGCTATATGTACAAAAGGGTTCATCTTTATTGTTTGTTCCTCTCATGCACCTCTCTATGTCTTCCTCTTCCACAATGTCATCCTGTTGATCACTCACATTTGGTACATTGCCTTTTCCTTCACCCAAATCAATATTTTTCTCTACCTATCTAGCAATGTTCTCTACCCTACCTTCCCACCCCTACTAACCAACAAAGAGAATTTTCTTCCATATATAAACCTTTCCTTAACTTTTTACAATAACAGACTAATACAATATTTTTCCTTCTATGATTGACTTATTTCACTTGGCAAAATGTCCTCCTAGTTCATCCACGTTATGCTGTGTTTTGCAGATTCTACATTATTCTTTAGGGTTGCATGGTATTCCATTGTGTATCTGTACCATAGTTTTGGCCATTTTTTTTTTTAAAGAAGTGTATTGCCAAGTCCTTCTTCTTAGTCCTTCTCAGTCTGGAAGCTCTACTGAAGCCTGTCCACCATAAGTGACCTTGCTAGTATTTAAAATACAGGTGGCATAGCTTCCACATCACAACAGGCAAGCCACCACAGTGTGACAAACTGGTAGATGAGTGGTGGACATCATGTTTAGCTCAGGGAAAAAACATGATCAAGGTTCATGAGTGAAAGCTGCAGCTGACACTTGGATTATACAAAGATTTATTTTCCCTTGGTAGAAGATCATTTTTATCATTGTCAAGATGGATTTGGAAGGGTCTCAATGTGTGGATAGTGCCATGGTAAGGACTGCAGACTTGGGTCAAGTTAACATACAGTGTGGCTGCAAATGCCAAAACAAACAGGAGATTGTGTTTCACTCTGAGAAAAAGGTAGTCACATCAGCTACCCAATTTCTCACAGAATTGAAAATGTACTCATATTTAACTGGGATTTTTACATTTTTGCATAAGTTACATGCAATTTTTATGTCCTGCTCCATCAATCACATTTGTTCTTCCATTTGCCCTTTGAAGAATGAAATATATGTAGATCTGAGACTATCTAATCCAAATCTTTCTTTTTCTAGATGAAAGAAAACGAAAGTCAAGAGACTTGTCCAAAACCAAGCAGTGAAGCAGAGCTAGACTTCAAGGTCCTTTGACTCATGAATTTCCTCTCATTTTGTGTAAATATGTGCAGTCAGGACTGGATAGAAAATAAAGTTTAAAATGGGATTTAAATGAGCTCAACCCCAATAACCAAGAGAGGGAAAAGAGAGAGAGAGAGAAGGAAGAAAAGAAGGATTGGCGAGAGGAAAAAAGATTCTTTAAAAAAATTGCATGTTTCTACCACCATTACAGTGAAAAAGAGTAGGCTCTATAGTGAACATTCAATGGGAGATTAGAATTTCCTCTTTTTTCTGCCTGTCTCAGATACTGCTTACCTCTCATGTTGTGAGCATCACAGCCCACTGTGTGACTATATGTTTAAAGATATACTTTTAAATAAATAACAGGACCCCTTTAGGTCCTTTTAAGCAAGTCAGCTCAGTTGATTTTCAAATGAAAAAATAATGATATGCTCTAATTGTTGGAGAAAAAGCTTTCTGTGTTGTTGAACTTAGTGAGTCAGTTCCAATGTAGCTTCTTCCTAGGAAATAAATTATTGAATGATCATTTTATAGTTATGAGATATTGAATATTCAGACAAGCTCAAAAAATAATGCAACATGCATCTGTATACCTGCCACTCAGATTTAATAGTTACTGACATTTTGCCATATTTGCTGCAAAAAAATCTTTTTTTTTTTAAGATAAGTTTAAGGAAGGATACTGTTAGAGCCCCCATTTTCCAACCTTTCCTTTTATCTCCCTCACTCTCTGGAGGTAATTACTTTCTTTGAATTGGTATATAACATTGCTATGATGTTTCAAACTTTCACTATTTACCTACATGTGCATAAACTTTATTTTTTCTTTAAGTATTTTGTTGTGCTTTTAGTAAACTTTGCACAGCAAATTAGGTTTCAATTTAACAACTTCTATACACATTGTTGAGAGCTCTGATGGTGTAGTGCCTAAGGCATTTGACTGCTAACCCGAAGGCTGGCAGTTCAAACCCACCAGCCACTCCTTGGAAGGAAGATTGGGCAATGTACTTCCGTAGTGATAGTGCCTTGGAAACCCAAGGAGGGCTTGCTACGAGTTGGATCCCACTCAAGGGTACTGAGTATGGTTTGGTTCATACACATTGTTCAGTGACCTTGGTTACATTTTCCACATTGTGTCAACATTCTTATCATTTCCATTCTGGTTGCTCCATTTCCATTAATCTAGCTTTTCTACCCACCCACCCCCAACTTCTCATCTTGCTTTAGGGTAATTGTTGACTGCTTAGATGTGATTGTTTTGTTTATTTGTTTTAAAGGGAGCACAATTCTCCTATTTTTTTATGAGCCAATCTGTTATTTAGCTGAAAGGTGACCGCTCGAGAGTTGTTTCAGTTCAAAGTTTAAAGGGTATCTCAGGGTGATACTCTTGGTTTTTTTTTTTTTTTTTTCTCTTCTAGTTTCTACTGGTTCAGTAAGTCTGGGCTTTATTTTTTAAGAATTTGAACTTTGTTCTACAATTTTCTCCCATTCTGTCCAGGACCAGCTATTGCGCCCAGATAATAATGGAAAACATCAATGGAAGCAGCATTCAAGAAATCAGACAACATATTCCACAGGGCAAATCTGTTGCAAAAGACCTCTTTAAAGTGCTCAACAGAAAAATGTATTTTTGAAAACTAAGGTGTACCTAACCCTCTGGTTGCCTAGTGCCCAAGGCATTTGACTGCCGATCAGAAAGCTGGTGGTTCAAACCTACTAGCCACTCCTTGAAAGGAAGATTGGGCAATCTACTTCCATAGAGATACTGAGTCGGAAACCCAAAGAGAGGTGGATATGAGTTGAATCGATGTGAGGGCAATGAGTTTGGTTTCGCTTTAAACCAAGCCATGGTATTTTCAATAGCCTCATGTGAAAGCTGGGCATTGAATAAGGAAGACCGAAGAGGAATTGATGCTCTTGAGTTGTGTCATTTGTGAAGAATACTGAGAGTACCATGGAGTGCCAGAAGAACTAACAAATCTGTCCTAGAGGAAGTGTAGCCGGAATGCTCCTTGGAAGGTAGAATGGCCAGACTTTGTCTTATCTGCTTTGGTAATGTTGTCATAAGGGACCATTTCCTGGAGAAATATACCATGCTTGGTAAAGTGGAGGGTCAGTGAAAAATTGAAGACCCCCAATGAGGTGGATTGACTGTGGCTGCAACACTATTGCAAGGATTCTGAGGCTGGCACATGGCTGGGCAGTGTTTCATTCTGTTGTACATAGGGTTGCTATGAGTTGGAGATGACTCAACAGCACCTAACAACAACAGTGGTAACTGGGCACCTTCTAGTTCTTCTGGTCTCAGGGTAGATGAGGCTATAGTTTATGTAGATAATTACACCCACTCCTCACTTACGACATGGTTGGTTTCCAAATATCAGGTCCTCATGCAAAATCAGTGTTATGAGAGAGTTGAGGACTCTTCACTTGTCCCTCCTGCCCCCGTCACTCACTGCCTGTCGGGTACCCCAGGCCGTGCTTGTGGCAGGGAGTGTTCCCTTTTCCACCATACATTCTCCACCACTGCAGAACCTGTAGGATTTGGGAGTGGTGGTGGTCAGGTATTTTCTGCTGCTTGTCACCTCCTGCTGCCTATCCTGGGTGAGGACACCAATTGTTCTCAACCTTTCACCTCCTACCACCTGCCCTGGACAAATACCCTGCTCATCGTCCATCCATCCTGGCCCTGTAGACCCAAGCAGTCCCTTTTCCCCTTCCCTGCTTCCCACCTTCTCCCACCAACTTCTCTGGCATTTTTAGGCCCTCATCTGGCCTCCACCTGCCTACCCACAACATTGTGTTCTTCTGTCATCACCCCATGCTGTCTGTGGCTGGACCAAAATGTCATGGATGAACAGGAGAGAGCATCATCATGTGGCCTATTGGCTGCCATTCCTTGTGTGACCCAGTCATCCCTGGGGCCTCTGATTATATCATTCAAGATGCCCTATGGAGGGTATCCCAGGTCTTGCTACAGCCCCACATGGTACCTGGACCATCAGAGGCACAGACTAAAGATTTTTTCGAAGTTGTCATCAATACAAAATTTCAGATAATGAGATAGTCACGAAGTAAGGACTAGTCCTGTAGACTAGTTTCTTCTTTGAGTTTTAGTTTCCTACTTTTTCTTTTGCTCTGGATGAGTAGATGCCAATAGTTGTAGCTTAGATGGCTACTTGTGAGCTTTTAAGACCCCAGCCACTACTCACCAAATTAAAAATAGAACATAAACTTTGTGAATTATATTATGCCAATTGACAGAGTTGTCCCACAAAACTATGACCTTATGCCTTCAAACTCATTAAACTAATCCTGAGAGGTGTTCGGTTATGTTTGGGAAGTATCTGTGACTGTGTCCCCTATGTACTTTATTACAGATATGAATGTATATGCTGCACACACAAGCGTGTATATACATATGCCTATGAATATACCTCCAGGGAGGTCTGGTAGCATAGTGCTTAATGCATTTGACTGCTAACCAGAGAGCTGGTGGTTCAAACCCACCAGCCACTCCTCAGAAACAAGATTGAGCAATCTACTTCCTTAGAGATACTGCCTCAGAAACACAAGGAGGGGTTGCTGTGAGTCGGAAATGACTCGCCAGCAGTAAGTTGTTTTTTTTTTTTTTATGGATATACCTATATATGAACACATACACCTTACTATACACATATTTTACTATAAATGTTACAGCTGTTATTTCAGAATTGTATACTTTATAAACTCCCAAAATACATTATAGCATTTACCAATAATGCCCCTTACTCTTGTGTACGTTTTGGTGTCATCAGAAATTTTGGTGCACACTTCTGCCATATTCAGTACTGCCTTTCCCATCACCAAAAATAAGACGTGTCTACTGTCTAAAGAGTGATTCCCCTTCCCTCCTGATCCAATCCCTGACAACCACTTAAGAACATTGATTTCTATTGTTGTTGTTGTTGTTATGTGCCGTCGAGTCTGTCCCGACTCATAGCGACCCCTCCTTGGGTTTCCGAGGCAGTATCACTATGGAAGTAGATTGCCCAACCTTCCTTC
>NW_006922479.1:515192-516520 GCF_000298275.1 Orycteropus afer afer | reverse complement strand
AATTTTTTCTTGTAAAGAGCCAGATAGTAAATATTTTTAAGTTTTGTGGTACATATATGGTCTCTGTGGCATATTCCCTTGCTTCTTTCCTTCCTTCATTCCTTTTTTCTTTCCTTCCTTCCTTCCTGTCTTTCTTTCTTTCTTTCTACAATACATTAAAAAATGTAAAATATATTCTTAGTTTGTAGGGCATACAAAAACAGGATATGGGCCATATTTGTACAAGATTTCAACCTCTGATACATAGTATCATCTGTACATATTTATTTGCAAATTGATTGTTTTGTTCCATATTATGTCACAGAGATGTTTCCAGAAAACAAAAATACTTCTACTTCATTCATTGTATCATTACTGATAGAAAATTGGATTGCATACAGTATTCCGCTAACACAATAATCTGTCTTATATTTCCCAGAAGTTGGTATGTAGCATTTCCATGCATGATATGATAATAAGTATATATTTAACTACAAACAACATATACTATATACCTTTTAAATATTAACATATATTATCATTCTCTGTGTATCCTTTTTAATAATATATTTAACCATATTAATATATGTGTATAAAGTTTTTTCACTTTTGCCTGCTATATAGTATTTCAATCATACATATAAATGACGGTTCATCTGTCAATTCCCTTAATGAGAAGGGCAGTTTATTCATCAAGTGTTCACTATGCACCAGGCTCTGTTCTGGGTGCTAAGGATACAGTGGAGGAAAACATTTTCTGTGCTTAAGGAGCTTACATTCTCATGGAGAGAGAGGCATTAAGAAAGTAAATATATAATATATCAGGCAGTGATTCTGTATAAGAAAATAATAAAGGAACGAAATTTGTTTGAGAAAGAGTAAGTCATTTTACGGAGAATGGTTGAGAAAGGTCTCTTACAGAATGTGAAATGTATGCAGAGACTGAGTGAAATGAATGGAGAAGCTCTTTAGTGATATGGGAAGGAGCATCACAGGCAGAGAGAACAAGTGCAAAGGCAACCTCTCCACACAGTCCTTCTCTTGTTTTGGTGTCAAGGTTGCTCTGACTTCACAAAGTATTTGACTGTTTGTCCTTATTTATTCTTTGGAACCGTTTATATTAGATAGGAATTATCTATTCCTGGGAGATTTACTAGAACCCACCTCCAAAATTATCTGGGTGTTTGTAGTTGGATATTTAAAAATTGGTTAAATTCCTTATAACTTACTGATTTATTCAGTTTCCACTATGTCCTTGAGTTGGCTTTGGTAAGTTATACTTTTCTAGAGCATTATTCATTTCTTTAAATTTTCCAATATAAATATTTCCCTTTTTTCCTTTAACAGAG
>NW_006922479.1:504928-513326 GCF_000298275.1 Orycteropus afer afer | reverse complement strand
AATGGAGAAGTACTGCCACAATGCCCCTTAGAAACAAGGATGGCAAACCTTTGTCTCACCTAATTTCGACATGTTACCAGGAGGGATCAACCCCTAGAGAAGGACATCCTGCTTGGTAAAGTAGAGGCTCATCACTCATCAAAAAATAGGAAGACCTTCAACGAGGTGGATTGACACAGTGGCTGCAACCATGAGCACAAGCATAACAACAATGGTGCAGATGGCACAGGACCAGGTGGTGTTTTGCTCTGTTGTATATAGCATCACTGTAGGTCAAAACTGACTCAACGACACCTAACAACAACAACAACAGTAGCAGTAGTAATTGAAATAGTAATAACATTACCTGGATCTGCCCCAATTTCAACCAAGTTTCCAGCTACGAGAAAGTAGCAAGATTCATCAGAAGGTATTCTTCTCTATTTAAGGTTTTGTGTATTTGATAATGATGGGAAGAAAGATGACAATTCTACCTCCAGAAATACTGATTCATGTCATTTACTTGACTTTGTAGCACCCAGCATTTATGTTAAGCAGCATTATTTTAAGTAAATATTAGTTGTCATGTAACTCAACTACCCCCCCCCAAAAAAAAGGAAAAGAGAATTTATAAAGAAGGTGGGAGGTAAATAACTGCTTGAACATCAAATAGTTTTTACTACACCAGATTTTTATTAATTAAGTACAAATGGATCAAAAAATGCCACATGGATTAATTTGCATTTAATATATAGAAGCTTAATAATTAAAGGACAGAGTCTTTTCAAAATCTGTTTGTTCTTTTGCCAAAACTTAAACATTTGCAAAATGGCATGTAGTATCTGGTTTCCTTAAAACAGATTGATTCCTCCCAATATTAATCTAGACATTAGAAAGTGTTGTATATTCATTCTTCTTTCCCCAACTGTATGAATAAAAAGTTACTAAAACACAAAAGTTAAAGTAAGTATATTTGACAAAGTGCTTTGAAATTGCAATTCAAAAACTTTTTAATAATATCTAACACTAATGTTATTAAGCACTTTCTAGGTGGCAGGCATCATGCTAAGCAATTTAAATACATTATTTCAATTAATTCTCACAATGTCCTTTTGAAGCAAGTAATATGATTATCTCCATTTTTGAGATGAAGAAAACGAGGACTAGAGAGATTATGTAACATTGTAAAAGCCAGGTCTTGAATGCAGGTTAGCAAAGCCTCAACTCTTAACCACTAGAGTATCTACTTAATTTAATTGGTTTAGTTTAATAGAAGAGTCATTTTATACCAGCTTTAATGCAGAAAAAGCCAGTGAGACAAGTTCACATCTGTCTATTACAATCCCCTTGACCATATGCTGGTGTTCTTGTTTAAGGTGTGCCCTACACACCTCTGTTTTTATATTTTCCCTAAGTGCTCTGACTCTTCTTCACTCCACCCCCAAGTTAGTAAATAAGTAATTTGCCAAGTTTACCAATTTATCAACAGCTTGTTTGATAATTTACAAAACTTGTTAGTTGTCATTAAGTTAGCTCTGACTCATGGTGACCTTACATGTTGTTGTTGTTGTTATGTGCTTTCGAGCCAGTCCTGACACATAGCGACCCCTCCTTGGGTTGCCAAGGCAGTATCACTATGGAAGTAGATTGCCCAACCTTCCTTCCGAGAAGTGGCTGGTGGGTTTGAACCGCCAGCCTTCTGGTTAGCAGTCAAGTGCCTTAGGCAATATGCTACCAGAGCTTCTGACCTTATGTGTAGCAGAACAAAATGTTACCTAGTCCTCTGCTATATTTGTTTAATCTTTTTTTAAAATATAACTTTTTATTGTGATTTGACTGAATATTTACAGAGCAAACTTGTTTTCCATTCAATAATTCATACACATTTTATTTCATGACATCTATTGCAATCCCCACAAGGTAACAACACTCTTCCCACTTCCTGTGTTTACTGGTTCCATTTTTCCTTCTTGTTATCCCTTCCTGCCTTCTGACCTTTATCCCTGGGCAAATACTGCTCTTTTGATCTCAAATGGTTGATTGTTATAAGGGATGAGTAAGGCACTTGACTGCTAACCAGAAGGCTGGCGGTTTCAAACCCACCAGCCACTCCTCGGAAGGAAGGTTGGGCAATCTACTTCCATAGTAATACCGCCTCAGAAACCCAAGCAGGGGTTGCTATGAGTCGGATCTGACTCAGTGGCAGTGAAGTTTTTTTTTTTTTTTTTTTACTTCCCTGGTGTTACTGTTCATCTTATAGGTCTGTTTGTCATTTGGCTAAAAGTTGAGCCAGGGAGTGAGTTCAGTTCCAGCCTTGAAGAATGTCTAAGGCCACAGTCTCAGAGGTTCCACAAGTCTCCATGAGACCACTAAGCCTGGTACTTCTAAAATGATTTTGTAGTTTGTTCCACATTTTTCTCCCACTCTATCCAGGACCTAGTATTGTGATCCCTTTCAGAGGAGTCAGCAGTGGTGGTCAGGTATGATGTAATCTAGTTTTTCAGTTTTCATGGTCATAGAGGCTGTAGTTTGTATAGTCTGTTAATCCTTGGGACTAATCATTTCCTTGTGTCTTTGATTTTCTTCATTGTTCTTTGCTCCAGATGGGGAGAGGCCAATAGTTGCACCTTAGATAGCCACTCACAAGCATTTAAGACCCCAGCTGCTACTCATTAAAGTAGGATGTAGAACATTGTTTTTGTGGACTATGTTATGCCAACTGATCTTGATGTCCCCCAATGTCTGATGCTATCTTCGTGATCATTGGTATGTTTGAGTATATTGTAGCTGTTGTTTCAATCCATTTCGTTAAGAGTTTTCCTCACTTTTGTGGGTCCTCTGCTCTACCAATCATGATGTCCTTTTCTAGTGATTGGTCTTTCCTGATGACATATGCAAAGGTTTGTTGTATTTGTGTGCTGTCAAGTCCATTTTAACTCATAATAACCCTACAGAACAGAGTAGAAAACTGTCCTATAGGGTTTCTTAGGCTGTAATCTTTACAAGAACAGATCACAAGTTGTTTTTTACTGTAGAGCCACTAGTGGGTTCACCACCAACCATTCAGTTAGCAGCAAGTGCTTACCCAATGTGCCACTAGCACTTCTTATGTCCAAAGTAAGTGAGTTGAAGTCTTGCCATTATTGTTTCTAAGGAACATTCTCATTGTATCGCTTCTAAAAATGAGGTATTTGTTCTTTTGTCAGTCCACAGTATAGCAATTACAAAAGTTACAATAATTCAAATTGGTCATGATGACTTAAATGACTTTTGAAGATTTTTGTGATGTTTAGATTGCTGGAACAAACATTAATTAATTCTAATTTTTCTCCAGCTGTTTTGCCATTTACTTTTTTCATGAATAGCTAAAGTTCAATGAATTCTAGATATTTCAATATTTTGGATGCATGACATTGAGAATTACTTGTATATTTCAATTTACAACTGCTGTGCATGTCTGAAACATCAAAGATTCCAGAAGTAAGATAGAGGGTTTTGTTCATATGACATTTTAAATTTTGTTTTTAGTATTTTTTAATTGTCTTAGTGCATGAGTTTGTTAATGGACTTGATAAAATGAATATTTTGCATGAGTTTTAGACAGTGTTAAGAACCAGGAAGTATCCAAGATTTTACTTTGCTTACAATCTAACAATTTAGCCTGACAGTTTCATGAATGCCGGTAGAAGAGAGGAGACTGCTAGGTCAGAAACAAAGGACAGTTTATTGCTCAAAGAAATAGCAGTTGTCAGTGTACCAGCACTTTTGTACTAATTTATCAAGTTCCAACTCCCATAGGGTGATAGAAAGAGGGCCAGGTAATACCTACACACGCAGTGGTTTGCATTATGGAAAATCCGAATCTTTTAAAATGGAAAGCATGTACAGCTGCCCTTTGCTCAGGAGAGAGAGACTGTTCACTGTACAAGCATCCTTGAAAACAGTCTGGAACAAAGGACAGTCAGTGCCTTGTTCACAAGACATAGAGAAACATGAGACCCATACAGAATTCTCTCACAATAGGCAGTTGAAAAGTGCTCAATGTCTGAAATGTGAATCTCACAGGAAAATGAGGTTCAACTGAGTTTAATTGACAAACCTACTGCAAAATGGCTTTGGTAAAATGGCTGCAGCAAATTCAAAATGAAACCTAAGCTAAACTAAATTAACTAACTTAGAACTTAAAAATATATTCAATGGCTGGTGAAGTGTCTCATTCAACATGGGTTGCTACAAATTTTATACTGGTAAACAGTAACTTTTTTAGGGGGTGATGAATCAATAATACTGCAGTTGACTATTTTTCAAGTTGACCACTCTTCAAGTTGAGCTAGTTTTTAGAAAATGAATCTTTGTTTGAATTGGCATCCTTCCTAAGCTCACATTTAAGGTCCTATTCCCTGCTGGATTTCAAACACAATTAGCTGTCAGCTAAGGTGCTAACTGAAAAGAACATAAAGTTTTTTCTTTTTCTTCCCTCTCAAGAGAATGTCTGCGTTTTAGTAGATAACTTGACAAATTGGTAAATTGTTCCCAGGGTAACTAATCTATATTGTCCAAATTTCTAGTATCTTGATCAATTCAGCGGAAGATATTTGTACACATAGTAGCTTCTCCAAGTCTCTCAATTCATAACATATGGATTACAATTTTTCAACCTAATTAGAATCTTTAATCTGTTGATATTTTCATCTCCACTCATAAGCCCCATTCTGTTATTACTTCACTCCTTATCCAGTGTAGCTCCCTCAGTTCATTATTATATAAATTCTCTTGCAAATGCTTTGTCTCTCCTTTGTTTCTCTTTCCTGTAAGGCCAGTCCTAGAGAATCCCAAACGTAACTACTTTATGCCATACTTTGTGACTGAGCTTTGCTAGATAATACAACCAGACAAATTGGTAGTAATTGATGAATACCAACCCTCAATGGGAGTATAATAACACCTGGCAGTCTTAAAACAAACAAACAAACAAAAACCAATGTTTTCTACTCTTCAAATTCCTATGCCTCTTTTTCCTCCCCAAAAGGGCTGCATTAGAACTTTCATAGGTTAAATGCTCAGCTACTAACTGAAATGTTGGAAGTTCAAACCTACCATATGTGGCTCTGTGGGAGAAAGAACTGGGAGTCTGTTTCCATAAAGATTACAGCCAAGAAAACTCTGTGAAGCAGTACTATTCTCTCACGCTGAGTTGCTATGTGTTGAAAACAACACGGCAGCACCTAACAACAAAGTACTTTTGCCTTTGTGAGTCCTTTTCATCATAAAAAGATATTAAAAATGATGTTTTACTACTGAATTGGTATAAAGACAAATTTATCCAAGCTTGATTCATTATTATATATTCATTTTTTTTCTTTTAATTTCAAAAGAAATGAAAGTTAAAACATTTTTGTGGGTTCTTATAAGTGTTGTGAGCACCAGGCAGGCACTGTGGGTAATAGATAAGTCAGCTCTGCTTCTCAGTGCCCTTCATCTAATGGTCTTGCATTTTATTTCATTCTTGTCATGTGGAGCTTAAGAGTGAAACCTGGCTAGGAAATGTGGAATTGGAGGCTGCTTCTATACAGTGGGATTTCTCAGCTTCGGTACTATTGGCATATGGTGCATGATGGTTCTTCATTGTATGTGTGTGTGTGTGGGGGGGGCTGTTTTGTGCACTGTGAAAGGTTTAGAAGTATCCTGGGTCTCTATAATCCAGACACCAGTAGCACCTCCCCAGCCATAACAATGAAAAATATCTTCAGACATTGCCAAATGACCCCTGAGATGCAAAGTAGCCCCTGGTTAAGAACCACTGCTATACAGGTACACATTGAAGCCCTGACAGTGGATGAGTTCTCCTTGAGGAGTATATAGAATAAGAAGAGAAGATACTAGTGAACCTTAACATACGATGGACTAGCATAAGACAACCAGAGAAGATTGCCCTCTTCCCAAACTGAGGTAGATCTGGAGGATTTAGGTAGAAAGATTCAAATTTCTACAACATTTTACCACCACTTCTCTGTCAGTTTGTTATACCATGGTGGCTTGTGTATTTCTGTGAGGCTAGATGATATGTCACCAGTATTTCAAATACCTGCAGGATCACCCATCATGGACAAGTTTCAGCTGAGCTTCCAGATTGACACAGGCTTAGAAGAAGGAGGAGGCCATCAAATTCTAAAAAAATTGGCCAGTGAAAACCTTCTGAATAGAAGTGAAACACTGATATACTACTGGAAAACTTTGTGAATAGTCCTGAAACATTGTCTGATATAGTACCAGAAGATGAGACCCTCAGGTTGGAAGGGACTCAAAATATGATTGGGGAAGAGTTGCCTCCTTAAAGTAGAGTCGACCATAATAATGTGGATGGAATACAGCTTTTGGGATGTCATTTGCTATCAGGCACCATTCAAAATAAGAAGAAACAGCTGCAAATATCCATTAATGATTGGAAGGTGGGATGTACAAAGTATGAATCTAGGAAAATTGGAAGTTGTCAAAAATGAAATGGAATGAACAAAGGTTGATATCCTAGGCATTAGTGAGCTGAAATTGACGGGTATTGGCTATGTCAAATCAGACAACCATATGATCTCTTATGCCAGGAATGGCAAATTGAAGAGGAATGACATCACATTCATCATCAAAAAAAGTGTTTCAAGATCTATCCTGAAATGAAATGTTGACAATGATAGGATAATATCCATTCAAACACCTACAAGGAAGACCAGTTAATACTACTATTACTCAAATTTATGCACCAATCACTAAAGCTAAAGAAGAAGAAATTGAAGAAGACTTTTATCAACTTCTACAGTCTGAAACTGACCAAACATGCAATCAAAATGTATTGATAATTATTGGAGATTGGAATGCAAAAGTTGGAAACAAAGAGAAATTGTCGGTGGTTGGAAAATAAGGCCTTGGTGATAGAAATGACTAGAAATGACACTAGAGATCACATCATAGACTTTTGCAAGACCAAGGACTTATTCATTCTAAATACCTTTTTTAAGCAACATAAGTGGTGGCTACACAAGTGGACCTCACCAGATGGAATACACAGGAATCTGATCAATTAAATCTGTGGAAAGAGGTGATGGAGAAGTTCAGTATCATTAGTCAAAACAAGGCCAGGAGATGACTGTGGAACAGACCAGCAATTGTTCATATGCAAGTTCAAGTTGAAGCTGAAGATAATTTAAACAAGTCCATGATAGCCAAAATATGACCTTGATTATTTCCCATGAATTTAGAGATCATCTGAAGAATAGATTTGAGGCATTGAACACCAATGATCAAAGACCAGAGGAGTTGTGGGGTGACATCAAAAACATCATACATGAAGAAAGCAAATGGTCATAATAAAGGCAGGGAAGGAAGAAAAGACAAAAATGGATGTCACAGAGACTCTGAAACTTGCTCTTGAGTGTACAATAGCTAAAGCAAATGGAAGAAATGCTTCAATAAAAGAACTGAACAGAAGAATTCAAAGTGCAGCTCGAGAAGACAAAGTAAAGTATGAATGAAATGTGCAAAGAACTGGAGTTAGAAAACCAAAGGGAAGAACACGTTTGGCATTTCGCAAGCTGGAAGAATTGAAGAAAAATTTCAAGCCTCGAGTTGCAGTATTGAAGGATTCTATGGGCAAAACATTGAACAATGCAGGAAGCATCACAAGAAGTTGGAAGGAATACACAGAGTTACTCTGTCAAAAAGAATTGGTTGATGTTCAACTATTTCAAGAGGTGGTATGTGATCAAGAACCAATGGTACTGAAGGAAGAAGAACAAGCTGCATTGAAGGAATTAGTGAAAAACAAGGCTCCAGGAATTGACAGAATGCCCACTGAGATGTTTCAACAAATGGATGCAACACTGAAAGCACTTACTCATTTATGCCAGGAAATTTGGAAGACAGCTATCTGGGCAACCAACTGGAAAGTAAACATCTTTTAGAAGAGGACGTGGAACAAGAGATATCAACACTGATGTTAGATGGATCTTGGATGAAAGCAAAGAATACCAGAAAAATGTTTAATTGTGTTTTATTGACTATGCAAAATCATCCTATTGTGTGGATCATAACAAATTATAGATAACATTGAGAAGAATGGGAATTCCAGAACATTTAGTTGTACTCATGAGAAACCTGTACGTAGACAAGTAAGCTGTCATTTGAACAGAGCAAGGGGAAACTGCATGATTAACATCAGGAAGGGAGTGCATCAGGGTTGTATCCTTTCACCATAATTGTTCAATCTGTATGCTGAACAAATAATCCAAGAAGCTGGACTATATGAAGAAGAACATGGCATCAGGATTGGAGGAAAACTCATTACCAACCTGTGATATGCAGATGACACAACTTTGCTTGCTGAAAGTGAAGATGACTTGAAGCATTTACTGATGAATATTGAAGACTA